>NC_083474.1:4970608-5168108 GCF_030014155.1 Tachysurus vachellii
TGGGGTGGATCAGTGATGGATTGGGATGCAACGTCATGGCATTCCCTAGGTTCTCTATTTGTGTTAGATGAGCTGCCAAAGGCCAAAGCCTTCCGAACCATTATGGAGGACCATTAGACCAATGGTTCAAACAATGTGACCTGAAGGTGTCTCCATGTATCAGGAGGATAATGAAGTAATACACATAGCAAGACTGGTGACTGAGTGGTTTGATGAACATGAAAGTCAATTTGAACATCTCCTACTGTATGTCCTGCACAATCACCAGATCTGAATAGTTTTGTTTTGGAGGAGCGAGTCAGGAAACCTTTTCCTCCACAAGCTTCACGTAGTGATCTGGCCACTGTTCTGCAAGAGAAATTGGCTCAAAATCCATCTGGCCAAGTTGGCTGGACTACTAGCTCTATGGCTGAATTTTCAAGAAAATCTCGAATGGAAAGTTAGAAGTTGATTGGTCTCGAGTGTTCTGCTGAATACAAACAGCAAAGTTCCTGGTCTATAAAAGTCTGAGAAATAACTAAAGATCTCAAAAATATATTGCAGTATGAGCTACGATATATCATATGTTCGTCAATACATATTACAAAGTATTGTAACAAATCTGGGAATTTTCATGCCATTTTTAACCCATATTTACGTTTAGTTTATTTTCATTCATGTTAAGTAAACATTTTGCTGGAAGATTTTTCATTTTTTCAATATCTGGCTAATCTGACTTTAAATTATGCCAAAAAATTATGAACCAAACACAGCACACGGTGTAGACATAATCAGAACAAAAATATCAAAATATAGCATGCAAAAATTATTGCGGTAATGAAATCTTTCCACTCAGCATTCAATACACTTATTCACAAGTGTGGGTTGCTTCATTTAGTTTACTTTAAATTGAAATATGCCCCTTTGAATGTACTACTAAAATGATCACAGTCATTTGTAGTCGTTTGGTCTGCATCCTTAAAGGCAACACAATACCTACATTTTAACCCCAGTTTGCCAAAATATTGTTACAACAGAATACAGTCTGTCTGGGTAGATCATTTATCACTTGAGAGTACTGATAGAATTTCAATACAATATCTGATAGTTAATTCATTCACGTGTATTAACCCTTATTCAGAATAATCATGTTAATTATACTTAATCATGCTTATGGCTGCATGCAGAATGTGTACATGTTATTTCATCACTGGGCCAAGTATATTTTATTTTTCTTAAATTTAATACATAATAAAATTTAATTAAACTGATTGATAAAATATGCGCACACATATATACATAAACATATATATATATATATATATATATATATATATATAAGGGCATGAATGAATGAGAAAGCAGTGCTGGGCCCCACTGCAATATGACAGCGATGGAAGCTTCGAGAAGGATTTCTACCGCCTCTGACGTTGGCTTAGAGAGAAAATGCACATTTGTGGGAAAAATAAAACACACACACACACACACACACACACACACACACAAAGACATAAGCACAACAATGGTGAGGATTGTCGTTATAGCCATAGTCATTATAAATGTGGGTAAGATTTATCTTTTATCTTGTCCAGATGTGGAGCTTTTAAACGTTTAGCTTGCTGGATGAATTAATGAATGTTTGAATAATGGATGACTGGATGAAACAGCACATGGATCAGCCAGTCATATGGCCACATGATCATATGGGATTTATATAAAGAAACATCTTTTTTTATATAGTTCTTTTTAATGAAAGAATTTCTGGAGCTCATCTTGGTACATTTTGTGTGTCTGTTCCTTCATTCATTAGACTGTAATGTAGACGACAGAAGGCACCGCCCAAAGCAGCAGATCTAATACAGCATGATAAAAGACACCCAGTTGTGTGACACCGTTCTAATGATCAGGTGAAGAGCAGAAGGTCCACATTTACACCGGTGTTGTTATATTGTCTGGATCTAAACAGGACAATTCACTGTTTATTCTGTAACTGAGCTTCACCCACATGTCCTAACAGCTCTGACAGCCGACAGGGACAAGAAAAGAGGGAGGAATAATTCAGATAAATACAGATAAAGCTGTTGTTATCAGGAATAAAACGGTGACTTACCGATTTCATGGCTGCTGCCATATCGTCATATCTCTCTGCCTGCTCAGCTAGTCGGGCTTTTTGTACCAGCTGTTCGCGGTCAACCATCTTTAATGTTATGGTTTGTTTAATCTACGGTGTGAGTGATGTATTAAATACGCTGTTTGTTGTTGTGAGTCTTTTCTCCCGTCAGTGTAACTGGGTGAAGCAGCAGCTCTGCCGCTCTGCAGCTGTTCCTCTCCGTCTGCTCTGGGGCCCCTTTGGCTCCTCCCCTTTTCTCCTCCTCACGCGCTGCAGCTCGACGTCACCGTCTAAACCTGGCGCGTAGCTCCTTATAGAGGGACCAAGAACTTAGTTCTCTAGTCTCCATCAATACAACCCACAGTTTACTTCTCTTATAGTCTCCATCAACACACCCCACAGTTTACCTCTCTTATGCTGGTTTAAGCTGATTGCCTACACTGTACTAGACTATACTATGTCAGTATCTTAAATAGCTACTGTTTACAAACGTGGTGAATTGAAATGCATTACTGAATGCAACTGTGCATTCGGAAAAGCTTTCATGCTATCTGTGCAGTACTGTTTATGAAGGTGGGGTCAAAGTAACACCCACATGAATGCTCAGAATGCTCATGCAAAATGCATCAGAAAAGGCCAACACAGAGAGCACTTGTATTAAAGACATGTTTTATTTCAATACGATGGCACGTGCAGGACGCAAGAGGTCGCTAGACAACGGCTCAGAGTGAAACTAGCGTCAAGTTGAATAGCAAGCCCGTAGGCAGGGGGTTCGGGTGGTCCCCTCACTGCCAAAGGTCAAGAATTTAAGTCGTTTTTTATGTGATTATTGTCAACATTGTCTTAATCAATGCTTGTGACAAATATTCTGGGTTCCTGTTTCAAATTAATATGATACATTATTGTAGCTGGACGTGTGTGTGTCTGTGTGTGTGTGCCGCGCGTGCAGTTCAGAGAGAGTTCTCGCAATACACACTCACACACACACACACACACACACACACACACACACACACACACACACACACACACAAATATAAATATATATATATATATATATATATATATATATATATATATATATATATATATATATATATATATATATATATATATATAATTATATATATATAATTAAAAGGATTTCTATATTTTATCCACTCAATAGTCTACAATATAATATCCATATAAACGTAGCGTTATAATAATAATAAAACATAGTGGGATATTCAGTGATATTGGCTGTAATATCGACTTTTGTGATTGGCCAATACCGGCAGACTGGAGCCAATGGAAATGCTTCTCTCCTTCGGTGCGCGTCTTTATTCCTCTGAGAACTTCACAGCAGACCGCTTGAGGTAAATTATCTGGAATGATTAGTATGTTTATTGATTTACGATCGCTGTGTATGGACTGACAAAGGTGGTACATGAGGAAGCAATTTGACAACAATGCAGTAAATAATTTAGGTGCATCAAAAAGCGTGCTCGTTAAGATACCAGCAGACAAGCTAATCCAGCACAAATTAGTGCATAAAAGGTCACCAAAATGAAGTATTTGAACCTCATAATTAAATACAAAAGGAGGAGAAAAACTGCAAAAAGATCCACTTTTTGAAAAAAAGAATTCTTTTAAAAGAATTTATATAATACATTTCTCTGTGATCTATTAAAATGACACAATCTTGATAAACGGTTATTAATATATTCCTGCAAATAAAACTCAATCTATCAGAATCAGACTGTCACTGAAGACGAATGAATAATAAATGACATAATTTGCTTGATTTAATTATTTCATTTTGTTGCATGTAGCCTAAAGTGAAGGTGGTCCATGAAGTATAAATCTTTATTAATTATGTCTCTAAGTTATTATTTTGAAGTGTGAGAAAGGATGAAACAAACTAAACTAGATAAAACTAAACTATCTAATATGTTGACATATATATATATATATATATATATATATATATATATATATATATATATATATATATATACAGTATATATTAGTGCCACCTTCACAGTTTTAGCAAATGGTGTGTTTACTGACAGTAATTGCAGGTTATTGAGGTATAATTTACTGTTAACAAAAATATACACGTCCTTGATGTTGAAACATTATATTAAAAACAATCAAAATAATTAAGCATTTCTCTGCATGTTGCTACATAAAGTGCACGTGTGGAACATATGCAAACAGTGCACGATACTTCCAGAACAAGTGTTTCCATGACACACCCTGGATTTAGACATGTCCATAGTATTTCTACACTTCAAGGAATTGACAAAAAGACACCCGATTTAAATATACTTTGGAATACCTTTGTCTGAACATCTTGATTAAGGCATCATTCATGACACAGGTAACAGTTGTATAAATCTTATAAATCTTTTATCATATTATTGAGAAACATGGATTAAACATTTGTCAAGACCGAATAAAAACAAATATGGGATATATATTTTCACTAGAATACTCCTTTATTTCATCCTTAATGACACATTTGGCATCAATAAATCAGATGTCACTAATGGAACTTTAGGGTAGTAGTAATTTGGTGCTTAAGGTTTGTTGTAAACTTTTTCCAGAGAAGACCAGGAGACTTGGATATTGTAAGAAATAAAAAATGCGTAGTGTAAAAATAAGACGATGATGTTGAAGATCTTAATGAAGAACAAGAAGTTTATTCCAGCATAGCAAAATACAAGTGACAAAATACCTGACGTACTTTGGGTTCATCGGAGTCAATAAGAACCCTGAGCAAATCCTGCTCAAGCATTATATACAGTTTTCCCTTTTGGTAATTTAAATGAAGTTCCGCTTCAAATGTGTGTTGAGTGTAAGAATTAAATGTCTCCCAAATGGCTGGGCCACACCTTGTTGTCTAGCTGATTGTCTTTAAATGTTAATCATGGTCACGTACACCTTGTCTTGGTATTGTTACAATTGTTATCAACCAAGTGGTCACTTTAAATGGTAATCGCAGTCACATAGACCCTTTGTTCGTGGTGATGCATAATGTCCTGCTGCCGTTCCCATATTTATAATTGAATCAAGTTTATACGTTTAGCATCCTAAACGTATTATCTTATGATTCTTAAACCTTTTTAGGAATGAGCTCTTTTAGATGTGTACCTTGGAGTGGAATTTGGGTGCAATTTCTGTAATTTCTTACAGTCCCCCCTTTGATGCTTTTGGCCCTGAAGCATCACATCAATTCCTTAATACAGATCACACCTCCCATTTTGGGAAGGTGCCCAGTGTCGGTGAAGCCCTGCCTTAGGTTGTTCCCCTTCGGCCCTCAGAGAATCTTACCCGTCATAGAAACTTCACCTCACGCACACTGGTTTTAGCTCCATTCCATAAGGCAAACTTATCACAGATTTTTCTTAAAATTTGGTTCTATGTAAAATATTACTTGGGTTTGGAGCAGAGACATTCAGAAACCATCACAGCCAACGGGAACGTCCCACATTGATCATTGAATTATCAAATAAATTATCAGATGCATACACAAACTGCATTTTTGAAAGTTACATCTCAAATCAATAACCAATGCAATAACCAAATCACCATCATGCATTTGTTTAGTCAAAACATTATCTTTTCCTACAAGACCTTGTTGAGCTTTGACAATATGGTCATCCTTTCTTTGCATTATGACATAATGACTACCATATTCTATAATAACATTATTATATATTTTGGTAACTCAAAATCAAATTCTGGTACATCTTCCTCAAAGACTAATTGTCTGCTGGTTTCAGTGACATTGTCTGTAGAGTGAAATTAACATGTGGAAAGTAATATTTTCCTATGAACCAAGCTGTCTCTGGAATTATACAAAGTAAAGTAACCTTAATTTCGAACCAAGTGTTATCATGTGGTTATCATTAACAAAGATAGAAAAGTTGTGGTGACAATCATAAGTTGTGGTGACATGTTTTCCTGTGTGAAACTATTACTCTTTTAAATTTTTATATTACTCTTTTATAATTATTGTGGACATGCGTTAGATTGATTTCACAAGCCTCATAATTAGTCTGGGGTGCCCCAGATAATGCTTGTTTTTCCAAGGCATCAAACTCGCAAATAAAACCAATGTAGTTTTGTCACAGCGTTCTATGTCCAATCCTTGCCATTCTCCTGATGGTAACTGTGTGATAAACCTAAAAGTCCCTGAAGTCCATTCTTTAATACATTCTTCTGTAATATTCCCAAATTGTCCATACTTAGAATCCTTTCAAACAATTTTTCCAATCCTTACAAATCCTTGGGATTATTTACTTGAAGATGTTCTCTGAGGTGGTGATGAACTGGTTGCAACAGCACTGTGATAACTTAGGAACGCTTGAAGATGTTCTCTGAAGAGGTGATGAACTGGTTGCAACAGCACTGTGATACCTTAGGAACGCTGTTGTCAAGAAGACCTTATACATTCCTGTTACCCTGTTCATCTGGGTTTGGAGATCATGCTGTAAGGTTCACCAAGACCAGAACATGGATCCATTGTAGATAAGCACTTTGGGACAGCGTTGGGCACTCGTATCTTTAATGCTGTCACGAGAGCTGGAATCCAAGTCCATCTGCCACCCCCACATCTTTATTTCTTTTTGACCTGAAAAACACTTGAAAACATAATGAATTTATACCTTTTTAAACACAGCACACAAAAACATTACAAACACATACAACATAAACTTGCCTATTTACATGGACTTTATGACTGCCATCAGATTTTTATGATATTAATGGATCTATGTGGAATGATCTCTTACCAGGTTGTTGGTTTTTAGTTTTGTGGCAGAGCTTATGATGTGAATCACTGCCTAGTCTCTCACAGTGAGCAGACCATGGGTCCTCATTTTGGTAATTCTTTACCACAACGTCATCGCTACTTTCAAATTTGTGATGGTGCACATTCTGACCAGAATGCATTTTGTTTTTCTGACTTTGCCAAATTTGTTGAATGGCTTGGTGAAAAACAGCAGGCAACGAGTTACACAGATTCTTGAGCTCCTTTCTCCTTTCTGCTTACTGTAGCCTGTAACTGATTCAAATCTGTTTTGCGGCCTGTTTTCTTAAGGGAAAATTTGCATTCCCTTGAAATATGTCCCTCCTTGCCACATGAATAACACACCAGGGGGTTATCAGGGTTACGAGAGGGTAGTCTTTCCTTTCTATCTTCAGTAGTGTAGTTCTCGTTTTTCCAGGAAACCTGGCTGGCTCTTTTCTTATTGAGATTTTTGACACCTACTGCTGAAACAGGATGGGATCTCTTTGCGTTAGCATTGTTGTTGAAAAACTGTGTCATTTTAGCAATGATGTCGTTATAATCAGAGAGATGGGTTACAAACATTGACACAGCAGAACGGGTGAGTGAATCACATTTGTTAATCAAAGCAGATTTAAAACTGACATCATTCGGTATGATGTCATGATTGCCACTGAAAGTTTTAAATGTCTCCAATAATCACTCTGAAAATGCCATGGGGTGCTCCCCTTTCCTCATGTGCACATCCGATATTTTATCCCAGTCAACTGACATTACACCTAGGACTTCAAGCAGTGCCTGTTTCCTCTCTAACTTATTGGCAGTTCTAGTTTTGACTTTCTGATTTAACGCTCCAGACAAAGTGTCAGGCAAACACACAGTTCCAAACACGCATCACCATCTGTAAATCTGTAAATGTCAACATATAACTCGAAAACTTTTAGAAAGTCTAATGGATCTTGTTTGGCAGGATCAAATTTACCAATACTTTTAATCACAGCCTCGAGCTCATTGAGTTTAAACCCTCTGACCAGAGTAGAGGTCATTGGTTCCTCCGCTCCTTCATTAGCACGCATAGTTGTAGTCAAGTGAACTGGAGCCATGGGGAACTTAACTGTACAGTCAGAGTATTGACTCCTGACTGAATGAGAATCTCTTTCTGAGTTCTCATCACTGTCTAACATTTCAGGAACCTGATTACTCCACATGCCACATACAGATGTCTTACAGATGCAGATGGCTAGTTTCAGTTGTGCTATTTTTTAACAGGAATTGACAAGCAGACTTTGCTTCCTCTAAATCTTTGAACAATGTTTCCACAGATGAACTAAGCATGCTGTTGTTAGTTTTAAGGCGTGCAATTTCATTCTGCATCCTAATCTTTTCTTCTTTCCAGAGTATTCCATTAATCTGGTAATCTCTTTTAGAGATAATCCCTTCATCTAGTCTAGATTGCAGTTGCTCATTTGCAGCCTTTAATGCATTTAAAGTCTTTCTAGTGACTTTGTACGATGCAAGAACTGCCTGCAGTGCATTGGCAATCTGTCCTTTTTTGTTCTTGGGCATTTTAGGGTCATTTCCAAACTTAGAAATAGCCAACTCATAATGTTATCAACAATGTTCGCTATTCCATCAAACATTCCCTGAGAACCGTGTTTAGCAATGTACTTAACAATCAGCTGTTCCATTTTTACAAACTCACAGCTTTCCTTAAATCTTAGTCTTACAATGTTACACAATTTCTGTGACTACAGGCTGTCTAGTTAACTGTTAGTCTATTTATTCACAGCTCCAGTACTTCGGACACAAATGAACAAAACAGCCACAATACTTCGGGCTTTTGAACTCAAAAAGTCTCACTGCTTCAGACACAGACACACTCCGTCTGGCCTTGAGTTCAAATATAGTAACCCAGTTACTGGTTTAAAAGTTTAAAATGTAACACAGTCACAGTACGTTGGACAAAACCACAGTACGTCGGGTTTTATTTGTTATATTTTAAAACAGTCTTCTTAGCCACAGCACTTTTGGACTTAAAACGTTAGTTTAACAGTGTCACAGTACGTCGGACAAAACCACAGTACGTCGGGTTTCTTTGCGTTAAAACCTACCCGTTTACATAACCACAGTACATGGACTTAAAACGTAAGTTTAAAACACTGTTACAGTCTGTCAGACAACACCACACTACCTCAGGTTATTGCTTTAAACTCTACAGAGCCGCGGTGCGTCGGGCTCTTTACACTATCACTGTTTCACTTACTTTAGAAACACTTTTAGCTATAATTCAACTGCCACACTGCGTCGGGCTGATTCAGTTACTTTAGAATCTTAACAGAATTATAACAAACACACAAGTTTCAGTTACTTTAGAAACCTATCCGCTTAAGCACTTTGCTTCAGTTACTTTAGAAACAACGATTCACATCCAACTCTGTCACCACACTGTGTTGGGTTAATTCAGTTCTGTTAGAATCTTAAACAGAATTGTACAGAATAGGCTTAACAATAATAATAACTCCTCCTGCTTATGATAAATAAACTATACTCTATGTTCTATTTTACACTAAAACATTTCTTTTCTAGGTTTTTTTAAACGAGGGGGTTCCCTGAATAAAAAAAACAGCGTAAAAGAAGAAAATTCCGCTTTTCTTACCTTTCCCCACTTTTTTTTTTTTTTTTGGAATCCTCGCTGGGTGGCTCGCCAATGTAAGAAATAAAAAAATGCGTAGTGTAAAAATAAGATGATGATGTTGAAGATCTTAATGAAGAACAAGAAGTTTATTCCAGCATAGCAGTAACAAAATACCTGACGTACTTTGGGTTCATCGGAGTCAATAAGAACCCTGAGCAAATCCTGCTCAAGCATTATATACGGTTTTCCCTTTTAGTAATTTAAATGAAGCTCCGCTTCGAATGTGTGTTGAGTGTAAGAATTAAATGTCTCCCAAATGGCTGGGCCACACCTTGTTGTCTAGCTGATTGTCTTTAAATGTTAATCATGGTCACGTACACCTTGTCTTGGTATTGTTACAATTGTTATCAACCAAGTGGTCACTTTAAATGGTAATCGCAGTCACGTAGACCCTTTGTTCGTGGTGATGCATAATGTCCTGCTGCCGTTCCCATATTTATAATTGAATCAAGTTTATACATTTAGCATCCTAAACGTATTATCTTATGATTCTTAAACCTTTTTAGGAATGAGCTCTTTTAGATGTGTACCTTGGAGTGGAATTTGGGTGCAATTTCTGTAATTTCTTACAATATCCTTGTGCAGTAGTCTTTACTGTAGATACACGATGAAACGAGTCTGCAAGTCAATGCGTACTGGCACGGGCGCTGCAGTCATCAAGTCTGACTTAAAGTTGTAATACATTGTAAATATACACATTTTAGGCTGCAGTCCCATCAGATAGAGACAAATCACTCAGGTGACAATCAAAGCATGAAAGGATATAACAGCCCCCACACCAGATCCTGGAATTTTACCCTTAATCCCATTAACATAACAGTCTTTCTCAGACCTTGAATCAAATGGCCACCTTAAACAATGGGACAAATGGCACAAAGAGACAGATGATATCCTGAGTTACCTTGCCCCTTTCCTTTCATATTAATGAGATACAGGAACCACAAGTCTAATGTAAAGTTTGAATTTAACTAGCATTGTAACTTGATTTGGCTTCTACATGATCCACAAAATATGCTAGAACTAAAAGGAAATAAAACAATGACTTAAAATTATTTTCCCACAATTCCCCCTTTGAGAGTTCTAATAACTCTCACAATAGATTTAAGTCAATAATAATAACAAAGTTAAAATCATGCTCAGTTTTCTATTTACAAAATATATCTGGCTTGAGTGCTTTAACATATAGCCAGTATTCTTGCAACTTTGAGTTGCAGGCAAAAGAAAACATTTATTTATTTATTTTTTTTTGGGTGTGCCTTAATGTGATAATATTATAAGGGTAAAAGGGTAATAGATAAAAGGGTAATAGTTCTTTGTTGTTTTCTAGAGTCCAAAGCTTCTGCAGTGCACATTGTAGCTTGATATATGATGTCCCTTTTGTCATCAGGTAAATGAAGACAGTAAGAATTGTTGTTGTCTGCCAGTCCTGAGCAGTTGTTCTGCAGATGTCTTCAGATGTCAGTGCTTTGGTGCTTCTGTTGCCTTGGTTGTCGCAGTGCTTTTCAGTCCTTGTATCTGTAACACAAACATAAGAAGGCAAGAAAGAGAGAAGCAGGAGAGCAATATTTCCATACTATAGTTTATATTCAGGATCTATGTGATCATATAGTTTTTAGTTTCAGAATCTCTGTGATCGTATAGTTTTTTAGTTTACTTTCCCTAATCTGCAGTGTTATGACACCTAAGGACCAGTTAGGTAGGGATAAGCTAATAAAAGGGGAATTCTATAAGGAAGTCTTCACCACCGGGTTGACCCCCGAGGCCTACTGCCTTCGGTTCCTCCCTGGGCTCCTTACTGGTTTGTGTGTCCTAGTCTATCCCTGCAGGTGATGGAACTACTTTACAGTGTGAGACATGAGTCCAACTTTTTCCTTTACATAGTAGCATTCTGGCAACTTCCTTCACTACTTCTCCTGTAAAATACATCCTGTTTGCTCTCTGTACTTGACCTGATGCTTGTGGTCTATATGGACAATGAAGATTCCACTTCATTTTAAGCATTCGGGCAACTTCTTTCAATGATTTCAAAATCTACAACTACCGAGACATCAGTCTTTCGCTTACATGGGTTCATTGAGATTTAATCTACCTGTAAGTGTTAAAAAGGCCCTGGAGGGGCTGGGGTATGTGCTGCTGATGGGATGTTATTCTGTTGGCATACAACCGTGTTTGTCTGGCTCTGTGGCTATACCTCTAAAAGCCGGATTCCAGGATTCCACCAGTGATTTGACAAAGGTTGAATCATTGCTGCTGGACTAATGTGACCTAAGTTATGTAACTGCTGAGCCAAATATGGCAGAAGTGATTCTGGTGCCATATATTTTCCCCCTTTGGTCCAGCAGCCTGTAAAATCAACCATGGCTCCCTTATCTAACCATTTCCATGCTTCATACATTGGAACATCTTTGTAGAGGTCTGTTAGAGAGTCTGGAGGCATACTGACACCGGTTGTTGTCATTCTAGTACAAACTTGCACTGTACTGTATGAACAGGCTTTTTTAGCAGCTACGTCTGCAAGAGCTTTACCCTGTGATTCTGCAGTGTTAGGTTTAGAATCTGGGAGATGACTAGAAGCTACTACATCAGATACAGGTAGACAGATAGAGGTCATTGCTTTTCCTGCTCTTATTATTCCCTCCAATGACTTGAGCTGAATCATCAACAAACAATTCAAAATCAGCATTATTTAGCGGAGTCTCTGCAATAGCATTTGAAGATGAGTGTGTAAGCATAACACAATCATTAGTCATTTCTTCATCCTCTAAAGGAACATCAGTCATTGCAGACCTCACACAAGAGGATGGGTTAGTGACAGGGGCATGGTCCAAAACCAAGTTGAGGGCTGTGAGAGTAGTTAACCAATTTCCCCAACAGGAGGAGGTGATTTTAGCTTGATTCTTTGATGTGGATACTGAATTTGGGCACCTGACTTTTATTGTTTGGCCTAAAACTGCATTTGTACAGGCCTGAACAAGCTGTCTTAGGGTTTCACTAGAAAGAGGATGAACTACCTCTGGGTTATAAGCAGGCTGGGTGGGTGAGGGGTTATGTTGTAAATTTCTTCTGCTATCTTGCTGCTTTTTCCTACAGTATTTTACCCAGTGCCCTGATTTTCCACAATAGTTACATGTTCCCTCTTTCTTAGGGAATCCGGGTTCTTGCCTAGTCTCTGCATAGGAATTATTTAGCGATGCTGCGGCTGTTCTGACTTTTATCCTAAAATCAGAATCCCTTTCCCAGGTGGCTAACCTGTCCAAGTTGCTTTTCAGTGTTTGAATAGACCAAGTAAGGTCTAAGAAAGGCAAAGCATTCCTGTACTCTGATGAAAGGCCATCAAACCATGCCCTGACTAATGGTCCCTTATCATCTAATACATCATCTGGACTGTTGGCTATTCCACTGTATGCAACTGCTGATTGACAAAATCTTTCAGTGTATTCACTTACAGTTTCTTCCTTCTTCTGCACGCAACTAGTGACTCTGGCCCAGTCAATCTTTGGCCCAATAATATCCTTCAGTATCCTAAGGACTCCTTCTCGAAACTCAACTTTGCTATCATGTTTGAACTCCGAACTATTCACAGCACTTTCAAAACAATTAAATTCTGACTCTGTTAACACCTGAGACATAAGTTGAGTGACCTCCGCCAGAGACATGTCATAGAGACGCAATTATTTTGATAATACTCTCCTAAATTCAGAAAAGTTAGCACGTGCTGATGGCAAACTTTGAGAAAGTCTCTCTATTGCTTCAGGCCCTAAGGCTTTAATGACTGTTTGCACTTGTAAAACTGGAGATGGGCAAGAAGTATTTTCTACCTCTTCTTTCCTACTTTGAACCCTTTTTCGTGCTCCACACACAAGGGCATTGACCGGCTGATCAGCAAGGTCGCTAAAGGACACATTGTCTCCCTCTTGGTTAAACAAAGACTCCAAGTCAGGATATACATTTTCTGATGCCGTTGTCTTTTTCACATAATTTTTTTCTGAAGCCTTGCTGTGCCCTAACTTCTTAGTGATGGAAGATACTCGAGCATGTAATTCTTTGTTTTGCTCTTCTAGCTCTGCAATACGTTGGGCATGCTCATGTGCCGAGGAAACACAAAATTCCATGTGGCAACAGATAATTCCTTTGACGTTTTTCTTTCTGATACAAGCACCCATCACCTTTTTCCACTCTTGAATAGACCACATTTTGTCTGGATGAATGCCATATTTCTTTGCCAAATTCTGTTTGACTGAATCTGTCACTATAGCATTCATTTGCTCTGCCAACATTGATTTGAATTCTCCACTAGTCCACAAAGGGGTAGCTAATCCACCTTTTTCAGTAGTGGGGATCAGTCTTGCATTCTTTTTAAACATTTTGATTGCTATGGGATTTCTCTTTTTAGACAATCTACTGTTAGTTTCTCTAAAGTAGGGAATAACCCATAACTGTTTCTAATTTCTAGAGGATAACACACAATTCTTCCCTGATGTACAGGGGATAAACCAAAACTCTTCCCCGATCAACAGAGGGTGACTCAAATTTCTTCCCTGATAAACAGAGGATACACCAAAATTCTTCCCTGATCAACAGAGGATAACTCAAATTTCTTCCCTGATCAACAGAGGATAAACCAAAATTCTTCCCTGATCAACAGAGGATAAATCAAAATTCTTCCCTGATCAACAGAGGATAAACCAAAATTCTTCCCTGATCAACAGAGGATAAATCAAAATTCTTCCCTGATCAACAGAGGATATTCATCCCTGCCTAAACAGAGGATAGCATAAAATTCGTCCCTGCCTAAACAGAGGATAAACCAAACTTGTAGTTAACCAAACCCTGCAGCTGTTTGTTAACTCTTCCCTGACAAAGCAGAGGATAACCACATGTATACTGGTCTGTAGGTTCTTTGGATAGAGTGACACTCACCAAATCAAAGTTGAGCTGGAAAAAATCTGAAGATTCTGGAGTTTTGAAGAGGTTTAGTGAGATGAGAAGCTCTATCCGGGTCACGGCACCATCTGTTGTAAACTTTTTCCAGAGAAGACCAGGAGACTTGGATATCCTTGTGCAGTAGTCTTTATTGTAGATACACGATGAAACGAGTCTGCAAGTCAGAGCGTACTGGCACGGGTGCTGCAGTCATCAAGTCTGACTTAAAGTTGTAATACATTGTAAATATACACATTTTAGGCTGCAGTCCCATCAGATAGAGACAAATCACTCAGGTGACAATCAAAGCATGAAAGGATATAACAGCCCCCACACCAGATCCTGGAATTTCACCCTTAATCCCATTAACATAACAGTCTTTCTCAGACCTTGAATCAAATGGCCACCTTAAACAATGGGACAAATGGCACAAAGAGACAGATGATATCCTGAGTTACCTTGCTCCTTTCCTTTCATATTAATGAGATACAGGAACCACAAGTCTAATGTAAAGTTTGAATTTAACTAGCATTGTAACTTGATTTGGCTTCTACATGATCCACAAAATATGCTAGAACTAAAAGGAAATAAAACAATGACTTAAAATTATTTTCCCACAGGTTGTTCTTCGGAAGGTTGGGATTCAGGACCCATCACTGCCAAGCTGTCAATGTATAGACCTCTGAGCAAGGCCCTTAAGCCTCTTTATTTGAGCGGTGCTGTGTCATAACTGCCTCTGCACTCTGACTCCAAATTCAAAGCTGGGATATGTGAAGAAATTAAATGCACTTTCTTGTGTTATAATGTGTGCCAATGATAAAGGATTCTTCTTTTGAGTTTTCTCCATCAAAGGTAGTGATGAACAAATCAGTGCTTCAAATGGTCCTGTAAAGCACGTCCATGATCATTTAGAATTATATTTAGAGAAATTAGCAGTTTCCACTGTCTTGATTTTGTGTTTTGGACACATTCCTAATCAATGGGAATGGTGACAACCTTTTTTGTGGTTGAAATGTGCATATAAAATTCTCTTTAGCTTTTCATGTACAGGTTTCAATTTTGTTTTAAGGTGATCAATTTTCATCAAACTTGAACATGAGCTTACAGAAGCTGCTGACAGATTCGTTCATTTCATTTTTGTTACACGTCAAGTCGAGAAGTGTTTATTGTCATTTCAACCATATATACAACCATGGCCACTTTTTTTTCTCACAGAAAAGTATTGCAATTACACGTTTTGCTATACACATGTTTATTTCCTTTGTGTGTATTGAAACAACAACAACAAAAAAAAAACAAAAAACAGGAAAAAGCTAATTTGACATAATTTCACACAAAACTCCAAAAATGGTCCGGACAAAATTATTGGCACCCTTAACTTAATATTTGGTTGCACACCCTTTGAAAAGAATAACTGAAATCAATTGCTACCTATAACCATCAATAAGATTCTTACACCTGTCACCCGGAATTTTGGACCACTCTTCCTTTGCAAACTGCTCCAGATCTCTCATATTGGAAGGGCGCCTTTTCCCAAAAGCAATTTTAAGGTCTCTCCACAGGTGTTCAATGGAATTTAGATCTGAACTCATTGCTGGCCAATTCAGATCACTCCAGTGGTTTGTTGCCATCCATTTCTGGGTGCTTTCTGAAGAATGTTTGGGGTCATTGTCCTGCTGGAAGACCCAAAGTCCTCAGATTTTATGATGCCTTGCACTCAGTCAAGGCACCCAGTTCCAGAGACACCAAAACAACCCCAAAACATATTTGAACCTCCACCATATTTGACTGTAGAAACTGTGTTCTTTTCATTCCTGTTCCTAAGCTGTTCTGTTGGATAATGGACATAATCATCAGACACTATGTTGCTTTTTTCTTATATGTGTATGGGAATTAACACACAATAAAACAGCAAGTTCTCAAAACTTATCACAATTTTTATAGCTTTTGGAGTTTCTTCCTCAATCTAACCACATAAAAATGTCTCATATGTCAAGATGTACCCTGAGGAGTTATTATTTTTTTTTATAATTATGTTTGCTATATTCTGGGTATATCCTTATGCAAACACATTTCTCATGCTGTCAGGAAATGATCCCCATTGCCTTTGGTGGATACATTAAAAAGGAGGAGTTACTGATATGTGTTGTAAGATACCACAGTGCAATAAAGTATAAAATCCTCCTTCATTATGCATCATTGTAAAAGTAGTGACAACTTTAGTTGAGTTCTGTGGTCACAGTGAGCAAACAAAGCAAAATGGAAATGGTAAAGTTACTGGTTCTTTTAGTTTCTGTGTTGGGGATGACTGGAGGTGTAGGTATGTCATCGAATTTCAATTCTATATTTATTTTTCTTAAACAATTTTATTTAGATGTTTGAATAACACATTTGGTCTGAAATGAATACGTGTACAGTATTAATAAGGACAAAATTTTGGAAAACTTATTTCAGGCTAATAAAGCAGAGTGAAGGTGTTGACTGTACATTACTATACAGCATACAGTTATTAGTTGGATCTTCCATATTCTAAGTATATTTAGATCAAATTTCTTTCATGTTCTCACCCAGTAATATCATGTCCCTAAAATGGTGGTTTCAAGCCACCTTGTCACTTCTAGCCACTGGACTAACATTCTTCTTAAACAACAATAAATGAACCTATCGGATGTCTGATTTTAAAGCCTTATTCAATGTGAGGTGTGCACTTTGAAGTATGCCAGGAACTTTAAAAGAGAATATATTATAAAATTGTTTCATATGATTCCATCTCAGTTGTCAGCTGAATTCAGATCTATTATTGTGAGACGTACAATGTTGAACCTGCTTTATATAAATGATGTACAGTGTTAAACCTGCTTAAGATAAATGATGTACAGTGTTGAACCTGCTTAAGATAAATGATGTACAGTGTTGAACCTGCTTTATATAAATGATGTACAATGTTGAACCTGCTTTATACAAATGATGTACAATGTTGAACCTGCTTAAGATAAATGATGTACAGTGTTGAAACTGTACCTTAAGGAACACAGCTTAGTGAGTTACTTTGTCTCTTACACAATATGTCAAATTGCCTGGTTTTGAGGGAACTCTCAACAGGTCTATTACCATTGGACCACAAAAGTAAAGTAGATTAAGAAAGGTATTTGCACCATGAAATACAGGAGTGTTTTATTTCAAAGAGCTATATATATATATTCAAAAGGCCCAAAAGGAGTATTTCAATAGTAAGATTTATCAATTCTTCTCTCTATTCTTACTTAGCCCTGTCTTTTTCATTTACTAAATTTCCTTCCTCTTCTTCCTCTTCTTCTTCTTCTTCTTCTTTTTCTTCTTCTTCTTTTAATTAGTAATTTCCTACTCAATATGTGAAGTGTGTTTTTTGGTATGAACTTATCATTCTTGAGGTTCATTTTCTGAGAACTGAAGCATTCACTTAAACATAATTTCAGTGTTAGTCTATTGTGTAAATATTGCTGCAATAGTAAAACGTCACTCTTTCAGAATGGTGCTATGAATCCCAGGTTTCTTGTGACAACAATTGCAAAGGTGAGTTTTCTATTTAAAATTTGGGACAAATACTTACGTGGACGTTGTAATTAACACAACCTGTTTTTACTCTGTAGGACCAGATGAATGGAAGGACATAGCATCAGCCTGTGGTGGCCAAAACCAGTCACCTATTAACATTGTCACAAAAAGGGTGATTAATCACACACTGAAACCCCTCATAATGCATGGTTACCAAGAATTCTTCCAAAGCATTATCACAAATAATGGTCACACAGGTGAGACATTAATCTGAATAAATCCAAATGAGCTGAGATTATACTCATTATATAACTGATTGCACTGAGGAGGACTTGTACAGTATAGCATCCTATGATTAATTAATATTTACATTCAAATATATATGTTTATATGTATGAATTTATACACATGGATTCCAAAACACTTTATTGTATATTTTATGATATTATACTTAAATATTTGACTCTTAATATGTCCATGACAAATCCATGCTTTGATTTTCCCATCACAGAAAACTATGTAGTCACTATGCTAATCACTATTTCTCTATCCACAGTCAAAGTTAACTTGTCAGGTGATGCTGTTATTGAAGGTGCAGGGCTCAGTGAAAAATACAAAGCAGTGGAAGTCCATTTTCACTGGGGCAAGAATGGTGGGCCAGGATCAGAGCACACTATTGATGGAGAGCGGTATCCTATGGAGGTCTCTCTCTCTCTCTCTCTCTCTCTCTCTCTCTCTCTCTCTCTCTCTCTCTCTCTCTCTCTCTATCTCTTTCTATGTACATTTACCATGGTGAGCTAGTTTTAATATATTTGAATATATTTACAGAATGTCTTTGCCTCCACAGATGCATATTGTCCACATAAAGGAAACTTACAGTACTGTTCAAGAGGCTGTTAAAGACCGAACCGGAATAGCAGTTCTTGGATTTTTGTACCAGGTCTATTTTTTGTTTTAAATAACAACTATACATATATATGTATATACAATTTACAAATTTAGGAATTTGTACATTTCAAACCCTTACTGTAAAGCCCACAAAACATAGAATTACTTTTACAAATGTTTTCAGTATGATGAATCACATCATGGCAAATCTTTATATCAAGAGACATAATAATGATTACTACAGTTAAGAATGAACATCTTGTTAGCTCATTCTCTAAATCTTTGTTACATCAGGAAATTATAAAACCTCTAGACATAAATCAAAAACCATCATAATAACTTATTACAATTTAAAGCTAACATCATATTAATGCATTCTTTAATAAATACCATGACTGGAGGGATACAAATATTAATTTTATTTTTTACATTGACAACAAATTCAAAATCAAATCTATTTAAAGACATGATAAGAATTGTGTCGTATGATGATGAGAGTATTTATTAAGGCCTAACATGTAGTCATTATGCTTCTTTATTTCCTAGGAAGTGCAAGTAATTCATTACTAAGTCAGTAAACAAAAATATACGATTACTTGTGGACTATACATTAAATGTTTAAAAGTTCTTATGAGTTACTTGCATCAGTTTGTGATGGAATTTAATATTTGTTAAAGAAGTTGTTGCCCTTATCCCTTCCTTATCTCACAGGAATCAGATAGTGCAAACAAGAAATATGACTCCATCATAAATGCCCTGCCTCAGATCAGCCTCCCTGGTACAGCTCACATATTTATATGGCTTGATCCAACTCTTTTTTCCTGTTTTCTGGATAGCATATCTCTTTATAATGATTTATTGCATACCATAGAGAACAAAGTTAAAGTTCAAAGGTGTGTCTTTAGTAGCAAAGCTGTTTCTGTCGTGTCCTGAGTTTGACTGAATATATTTATTGATGGAATTCATTTGCAGGCAATAAAACCACACTAGGATCTGTGAATTTGGAAATGCTTCTACCTGATGATCCACTAGCACGCTACTTCCGCTATAGTGGCTCTCTGACCACACCTGACTGTGCAGAGTCAGTCATCTGGACTTTATTTGAAAGCACCATTCCACTTAGCCACCAGCAAGTAAGTTATTGTCAACATTTACATAAAAACTGCCTCTCACATCATCCACAGCTTATAGATGTTATTCCACCTACGCTTAGCCAGTCTTGGCTCATGCAAAACCTTCTGAAGTTGTATTCGTAATATCTTATTGCCCAACCTGCTGGAAATAAACAAAAACAAACAGACTAATAAGGAAACATGCTTGGAATTAGAGCCTCGGCTAGTGGGTTTTTATATGCTGATGATGCTATTCCTTTCATTTTTACACATTATCTGAGAAACAAAAATAATGAGAAATCAGGACTGTAACTAATCAAGTATCACTAAACTGTGCTCAGTGTGAGAGGCTCATGTTTCAAGCCAGATGATTTTGGTGTGTTTTATTCCACAGCTTTCTGCATTCTCTGATCTCTGGTTTGTAAATGGGACGGCTATGATTGATAATTTTCGCCCTGTGCAGCCACTCAATGGTCGAGACGTCTTTTATTCTGGAAGCAACACTGCTTCTGTCAGCACATTACTGGCTGTTAGTACTTTAATCGTTACCATTATGACTCTTTAGGGGAAAAAAGGATGTGAAGTCTTTAAGTGATCAGTGCCATTTAGTGGAGAATTTGTATGTTCAAAGCATTTTATTTGAACACCGTTTGTCTTTGTTACAGTAAACAATATTCAGATAGCATTGTTTTTCGCATGTGTTTATGATAATGTTGCAGTGATTTACATGAACATATCTATATAGAGAGAGAAGGACTATATATAAAGACTAGTAAGCATGTTTATCGCTCTGTAACTCTGTTCTACAGAAAAAATGCTTTACAAAAAGTATGACCCGCAATCTTGTATGTCTTAGAACTGGAATATTCTGAAATAAAATATATAGAAGATTATTATAAAAATGTACTATGACTCTAAGTCTCTTTCTGTCTTAAACACAGCAAGTTTATGCACAATACATATAGACCTGAGTGTAAAACCTCACTTACATTATTATAAATATTAAGCTGTATTTTAGGAAAATATCTTTCTTTTATGGGGGCACGGTGGCTTAGTGGTTAGCACGTTCACCTCACACCTCCAGGATTTGGGGTTCGATTCCTGCCTCCGCCTTGTGTGTGTGGAGTTTGCATGTTCTCCCCGTGCCTCGGGGGTTTCCTCCGGGTACTCCGGTTTCCTCCCCCGGTCCAAAGACATGCATGGTAGGTTGATTGGCATCTCTGGAAAATTGTCCGTAGTGTGTGAGTGTGTGAGTGAATGAGAGTGTGTGTGTGCCCTGCGATGGGTTGGCACTCCGTCCAGGGTGTATCCTGCCTTGATGCCCGATGACGCCTGAGATAGGCACAGGCTGCCCGTGTCCCGGGGTAGTTCGGATAAGCGGTAGAAGATGAGTGAATGAATGAAAACAAACATAACTCTGGAGGTCTCTGGAACTGCAAAAGATATTCCCTCAGTTGATATATATTTTATTGATAGTGGTACAGTAGATAACTCTTTCTGCTCTGTTGTAAGACCGTGGCAGGTACAGGATGGAGTTGCAGGAATCTTCCTAGGCTCCAATACTGGTTCTTAGCCAATAAACCTAAATAAATACAAAGATACACCTCAACCAATTGTTAGCTTATCCGTCAGAAGACAGACAGAAATGGATAGTACAAAGAGAAGGAAAAATAGGAAAAGAAAGGAGAGATTTAAGGCAAATAGAAAAAGGAAAATCGATGTAAAAATACAAAAGGTTGAATAGTTGGTTAAAGAGTTGAAAGACTTACCGTAAATATGAGTGATTGAAAGACTTAAATATGAGTGACTAAAAGAAGACAACGAGGGATCAGATGCTGTACCTAGACAGCTGGAAGAAGATTCCAAAAGAAAGAAAGATTATAATGTGTTAAGTTTTATTTCATTTTAAGTTCAGGAGAACTCTGAATCGCTTTCCTTTTTCTTATATTCATGTATTCTCCTATAATAGAAGTGATAAGATTAATATTGTTTATTTTGATTGTAAACTTAGATGATTATGTTTCTCACAATGAAATCTTAAAAGTCCCACTCTGACATTTACTCACATCAAAATTTGCTTATGCCGAATAGCATTCGCGGGTGAAATCTGCAAATGAAGTGTTTCAACACTCAGAGAAAATTTGAGAGAAGGTTTCAGTCATACTGTATGTAACCACAGCTTTGCAGCTTCAGGAAGTTAACCGCAACCATATAACCATATATAGAATTGTTAACCTTTAATGACGAGGAACAAACATTAATAGCACACCGAGTGGGACTAGTGGAAGGGTCACCGTGGAAGATACCATTGCCATCAGAAAAGAAATATTTCATCATAGAAGAAAAGTGATCAGTCACAATGACCTTGTATTAATTTGCCATGATGCTTCTCTCAAAATATAACATATCAAGATAGATAATATATCAAGATATGCATCTAGATATCTAGGTTAGAGTCATGTTCCTAAAATACAACACTGTATTAAAGCACACTATGTCATCCAGACTGCGGAAATGTCTTTCTTCAGATCAGAGGGAATAGAACAATAAAAGGGAATTTTCATTCTTCCTTAAACTTATTTCCAAATTTCATCAAAACGCCCAAAAAAATGGTTCCAAAGGCTTAGGCGCCATCTGGTGGACACTTACAGAATTGTATACTTTTTTCTTTCTTTTTTCAAAATGTTCTTTACGTTCTCAGTTTGCTTTATTATTCTTTCACCACACTCATCCTTATCTTTGCTACCTGGTAATGGCAGGGCTGTCAAGTGTCACGCATTGAGAGTGACAGTCACGCATTTCGGTCTTTTGTCACGCTTTCCCGCCACACATCGTATTTCTCACGCAGAAAAACGGACTATTTTTCATATTTAATATGCCGCAGCGCCCTAAAAGTATCAGTCCGCACCGCTGTCTCTATGGAACCGGGCAGGAATCAAGCGCGGTTCAAGTTCTTAGTCGAGCCTGACACTTATCAGCCAATCAAAAAAAAAAAAAAAACAGGCTACACAATAGCCAATCAGTAAATAGCACTATCGGGGTAAGATTTAACGCAACAACCAATGAAAAAAAAGCATTCATTAGAGACTGTATTTTCGATGGTCGGTTTGAACAAAACCTCAACACGAAACAGCTTGTCTCTGGACGGGACATTGTCCTCAGCCTCACTCACTAACTCACTCTCTACCGCTTATCCGAACTACCTCGGGGGAACGGGGAGCCTGTGCCTATCTCAGGCGTCATTGGGCATCAAGGCAAGATACACCCTGGACGGAGTGCCAACCCATCACAGGGCACACACACACACACACACACTCATTCACTCACGCAATCACACACTACGGGCAATTTTCCAGAGATGCCAATCAACCTACCATGCATGTTTTTGGACCAGGGGAGGAAACCGGAGTACCCGGAGGAAACCCCCGAGGCACGGGGAGAACATGCAAACTCCACACACACAAGGTGGAGGCGGGAATCGAACCCCCAACCCTGGAGGTGTGAGGCGAACGTGCTAACCACTAAGCCACCGTGCCCCCCTGTCCGCAGTCATGACACACACACACACAAACATACACACAAATTAATAAATGGAAATTGAACAAATACTTTGTATTTGGTTAAATTGCGGTTAGTGATCCTTACCAAAAAAAAATGGGGGGGGATCAGATGCCTGTCTTCAAAACTTGAGAGTCCTGTAATGGTGATGACGTCACAATCTCAAAACCAGTATTTCAACATGCTGCTTAAATCTATTCACATTGTCTCATTCATTTTTTCTGGAGCAGACATGCTGAAAACTGTGACATCTCTCCCAGCTGTTCCACACATGCCGTATTATGCGAGCACTACACTACACAGTTAATAGTGAGTATATAATTCAGATTATGATTAGACAATTTTATCATTTCTGAAAATTTTTGGTACTAAGGACTAAGGATGATTGATCCAACCTGACACTCTATAAGACATTTTCTGTTGTAACTATAATAGAGGTTGGCTGTAGATTAGTACATACAAATGCTTAGAAACAGCCCTAGAAGTAAGGGAAAAATAAGTATTAAAAATATTGTGATGATATCACATGGACTGTATTCCTTAAATAAAAGTAGCATAAGTGTGATTAGTGCAAATATAAGTGCACTACATTCTCAAAATACAATGCTCCTGTGTGCCTTAAGCTGAAATTCTGTTAATGAAAAGCTTGCAGTCATTGCAACATACCAATAAAAAAAATAAATAAATAAATAAAAAAAAAACACTCTCAGTGGACAAAGAAATAATATAAGCAGCATTTTCTCCAAGTCCTGACATGTATATGATTGTGGAAAGTTGGCTGACTGTAAGGGATAAGGTAGCATCCTGTGAAGGATTTTACATTCAGTGTCTTCGCTGCATGAATCGCTTTGCAAAGCATTTGAATCTTCTTCAGGATATACCAAGAACATAACAACCATATACACAACAGGAGAGAAGAACCCTTGAATAACACCAGAGTGTAATCACCTTCATCCGTATCTAATGGATCTAACTATAATAAAATGTCTCCTACATTTCCTTCCAAGTATGAATCATGAATCACTTCTTATTAGATACCAGTATTATGGGTTTTTGTTTAATTTATATCTAAATGTGTGAAACAATATGGACTGTTAATGCATCAGGACATAGAGAGAGAAAAAAACAAAGTGCTCATAGTTTCAAACTAACTGTGTCCTAGGCAGAAGCATGAGAGTCACAAAAGGCCACAAAACCACAAAAGATCTCGCTTTGTATGTCCCAAATTTACTGGCATGTGAAACATTTCATGTTTTTATTTTTTTATTTTATTTCACTAATTTTATAAAAGGCTGTGCTTCTATTCATCTCTACAGAACATATTTATTCTGTGGCTTTGTGTTTCTGTCTTTGAAGCAACTTACTATTAGAATCTGTAAAAGAACGAGGTCAAGATCAGGTTAATGTACAAATGCACATTCAGGGTCTGTTGTTTTATAACAAGTCCCACCTGTTTTCAACCAGTTCAATTTAATTCTAAAGAATAGAATGTAGGTTTCTCGTATAAACCCCCACAATATGTAATTATGCTTTTTTTCTTAGGACTGCCTGAATAAAGGTGCACATTGTTTCATAGCTCCAACTCTAAAAGTGAAAAGTACCAAAGGGCTTTGAGGGAGGAGTCTGGAGTGTGAATGGGTGTAGTTTTCACATCACACCATAATTTGAATAATCGTACGACTGGTATTCCCTACTTCTTACATGTCTGCCTGTGCAAAGAAACGTGTATTTATATGGATTGAAGAAGATGCATAGCATTCTTTTGTTCTTTAGTTATATTTTGCTCAATCTTTGGATCAGTTACAAATACAAAATCTCTACATATCTACAGCCAGTGTATGACATATGTCTGATCTTTTTTGTTGAACATGTGAGGGTCAGCTGACAGAAGATTGGATTTGCTGTGCTGGTGCTGGCTATTCATATAGTCATGGAGTTGTAGAGCTGGTAGAAGGGACCATTATTTTGTAAAGAATGTAACCTTTCCCCACTTAATCCTTTTGCTCTCCAGGCTGAGAAGACCAAAGCTTAAACTCAGTAGATATTGTAACTCCACTACATAGGCAACAAATAATCTGACAGTGTTTTTTCAGCTTTCTTTATTTAATGACAGTGTTAAATAAAGGCAAATCTGAGCCATCTATCATCACTGAGTAGTAAAAAACAGTATACTTAAAATCATGTCTTTCTTATTGTACTAACAGCTCTGGACATCATGACACAGGCTAACTACTAAGACACATTCCACTGACTTTGTTTCAGGTACCAACTCTGGTTAAACCAGAGTATTTCCTCCTTTGTTTTTTCGTCTGCTCTTCGCATCCCTCTCCTTTGATCTTCTTCTCTTGGATGTTCTGGTTTTGAGAAGTGGCATGGATGGAGTGATAGTCTGTAGTCTAGAAAAGAAAAGCTGCCCAGTGCTTGCCTCAGCATCCTTTGCCTGAGAAGCAAGATCAGTTACAACTGATCCCGTTGAGGTACTGATAACCATGATCGCTAGGCCCTCGTCCCTTTCCTTGGTAACACCCTCTGTTAACGATGAATTGTACTTGGGTAGTTGAGGACTTTTTCTGACCCCAGTGCCCTTTAATGTTTTAAGTCGAATTCTACCAGACACACTTCTTGTAGGTTTTTCTGAAAAGTTGTTTGGTCCATTAGGCTGCAGCTTCTGTGATCCATTCTGTGATTCAGGAAATGGGCTAACAGTCAGTTCTTGAATTGTGTCAGTAGGGAGAACATTTGGTTCTTCTGTTGTTAAGGCGTCTGTGGGGGAGGAAGAGCTATGTGACTTCCGACTTTTCCTCCTCCCCCCTTTCTGCCTCGACCTCAGTCTTTTGGCTCCAACAATGGGTGTATTCTGTGCGGTGACATTAAACGCAGATCCCTTTTCACGCTGGGACTCGACGTTGTGCGGTGCCTTTTCCCCTGGTAGACTGATGGGAGTATGTGCTGTCAGACCTGCTAAGCTGGTGCTTTTATTTGTACTCACTGCTGTGTTATCTGTCATCATATTATGTAGGGTGTCTTTTACAGGAAGGAATTTTGGAGTTGGATGTCTCTGCCTCCTTTTTGCCGCTCTTTCTTTCGGTATAGCGGGAGTAGATTTTCTGGTGACAGTCACTGTGGGGAAGAGTTGCAGAAATTCCATATCCTTGATTTGCTTTTGTGGTTTTAACATTTTAGCCTCTTGCTTTGCATCTGGTGCAGTGGTCATGGCAACTTGACTCTCGTCAGGTGTCTTCTGATACTCATCCCTCATCATCTTATTGCCGTGCTCAGCGTCTCCCACAGGACTGAATTGGCTGTTCATGAAGTTGTCGTTCTTGCTGACCCAGTCAAAATTCCCAGAGTCTCCCACATAAGTTTTCTTGTTGATGACATCTTCTGCTCTATTGGCAGATGGAGATACAGTGACATTGACTTTTGGAACCCTGCCTGCGTTCTGCTTTCTCTTTTTCCCTTTCCCCTTTCCTCTTCTCTTCTTCTGATCTTTCTTCTTTTTCCCTGCATTCTTCTTCCTCTTCTTGTCTGAGGCCTGTGCTTCACCTGTGTTACCACCATCAGTAGACGAGCTTTGTGAAGTGGAAACTGTAGCAAGTACTTTGATGAAGTCCTCAGCTGCTGTGACAACATTTGTAAGTGAAGGCTCTTCTAGTGGAGGATTTTTAGATCCTGAGGTGCTTGACTGTGTTGTGCTTTCTGACCTCTGAGATTCTTCTTGCTTGCCTTCATCTATCTCAGATAATTTTATCTTAGGAGGTGCTACAGTCAACACATCAATAACTTCAATGCCTCCAAAATCATATGGCATTGACTCTCTAATCACAGCAACAGGCATTTTGTCATATCTCTTACACCTTTATAATAAAAGAAAGCAATAATTACGTCATGCAGAATTTGTGGAAAAAATTATGTTTGCAGTGAAACCTATAGCAGGTTTTACTTACACTCCATACCAGTGCCTCTCAACGCATTGCTCCTCAAGAGAGAATTCAAAACAGGGAACTTCAATCACATTAAAGAAAGCCTGGCCGACCACCCGTGATGACGTATCATTAACCGCCCGCAGACACTGCTTCATTCTGCAGAAAGACAAGATTTTCTTGATTTGTTATGATTTTATAAGTACTAAATCATATGACTTAACTTGGTTGTAGCATCAAATAAGGAAAAATGTATGAGTATGGAATAAGCAGAGGATGGCAAACTCTTGGATGTGAGCATTATATCAATTTCATACATTAGATCTAATGCAGCATATATACGTCTAATTAGCCTGATGTTTCCCCTACACTTAAAAAATCTCTGATAATAATAATCATCATCTAATTCTACCACTGATCTTTGTTCAAACATGCAATGCATGACACATTGTGAGCACTGTGATACTCACGCATTGTCACAGTCACAGTGTGAAATGGAATGCCACTTAAAGTTGGTGAAGCCATATTTAGAAGAAAATGCATGAATGACATGAGGACAATAGTCATGTGTACGGCAGCATCTGTCCGTCTCAGCAAACTCTCCTGGAGACGAGACATGAACAAGCCAAATAAGGTATAAAAAAATATGTTTTTAAATCTGGGTGTTTTATTAAATAATAAACAAAACATGATGAAGATACAGAGATAAATGTAGGTTTCAAATAAAAGATTTATTTATTTATAATATTTTAATAGATAGACAGGTTTAAGAGCTTTAAATAATCAGTGGTTGTTTGTATACAAATTGTAGGATTCTTAAAGAGTATCTGTATGAAATTGCCTATAAGATGAATAGTTCAGAATATAATATAATAGTAATAGATATAGAATATAAACTATTCATAATAGTATAGAATATAAACTCACCTAGTTGATCGTAGTTATCGGCGATGTTTCCTGCGCCGCACCACAGAGTCCCTGGATAAGTGAAGCCCCGTTTGGATCTCCTCAGTGTCTGTATGTCGCCGGACGCGTCTTGAGCCTCTTGTCTTTCACCGTCGGCTTTCCGATGACTCAAATGCACACGGCACGCCGACGTGTTAGCACATGTAGTCGTATTGAGCAGAAAATATGAATCTTTTTCCGCGTCTAAAGCGGAAGGTTCGCCTTTAACAAAGTCTCCGTCTAAGTAAGACAGAAACAGGAAAAGAAGTGACCACATGGCAGCTGTGCGCTTTCAGCACCACGGATCCTGAGACAGCACCAGACCGGCCGGTCCTCAGATGCCCGTGTGCGCGTGTTTTAATAGACTCCTGATTATGGGAGGGGTCTCACACTTAATTAACATCTTCACATCATGAGAACACATTATCCTGTGCAAATCTGAGACACTGTGCAAATCTAAAATACTGTGCAAATCTGTGCAAAAAAAAAAAAAAACAAACAAACAATATTACTCTTATTCTGCTTGCATTCCAAGGAAAAGACGCCTAATATAAAATAATTAACTACAGTATCTTATGTCTACTTTTAGACATATCATTAAATAAAAATCATATAATGTCACTTAATTTTAAGAGTTTAATTATATAGATGCAGGAGAAGCCTATTGGTGAAAAAGGAGAAGGCTGGCATGATTTAATTGAGTATTTTGTCATATTTAAGTTGAGTTATTTACGAATGAATTCATTTTCTATGGCTTTGGGAAGTTCACACTAGGAGAATGAACTGAGAAATAGTGCTTTGACCGAAAGTTACCCCTCATTCTCCACAAGCTCGAGATTTACTCCGATGACGCAGCAAGGGGCGGAGCCTGTCATCGTCTCCACAGCAACAAGAGATGGGGTGATTCCTAGGACCCAACGAGATTGAGCTTCACACTCCACAAAGAAACAGTGACCTGATTTGGATTGGAGCCACACTGCTTTTTTTTTTTTACTCTGGGACTAAACATGGTCACAGATTAGCCACCAAAGTAAACCAGTAGTTTTACTTACATCACAAAGTTCTACTTCTATCAGTAACTACTGACAATGATCAAAACCAGTGTTGAGCCATTCAGTAAAACATATATACAACCTACATGCTATTTTTTTAGCCCATCAAATACTGCTGCAAAATCAAAGTTCATGCAATTTGTTGTGTGGAACATATTTAATCTGGTTTGCTTTGATTTGAGTAAATTTTACTTTTAATTTCCTCCATGGCATTCAAGCATCGAGAAACATAATTTGATTCCTTTTTGTTAAGCAGTGATACACACTGCCACACCCTCTTTCAACTGTACTTGTGACACATAATAGGCCTATTTTGGTCAGCGCTTTTTAACTTTGAACAATGGTTCAAAAAGAAAACCCATCAAACATATCTAGCAACTTGTCTTTCTATCCCTCGAACCATCTTTTTAAAATTAAGAAAGTTGATGCAGTGAAAAAGGTAATTACATCACAGAAAGGTCACCTGAGAGAAAAAAGGTGCGTTTGTTCACATGCAAATAGTATGTGCACTACATTCAAATTGTTTTTATGTCTAGGATGTAGCAAGCACCTGAACTGTAGAAGTTGTTTTCATGACCCCGAAGTCTATATTCTGATCTACCGACATATAATTTGATCTGGACAAATATAAGCAGGTATAACAGAAATACCATGTATGTGATTAAAAGAAGCAGTCTATATTTATTTGCCACATATATTTTACAGCACAGTGAAATTATTTTCTTCACACATTTCAGTTTTTTAGGAATTTGGGGTCAGACCTAATATATGGTCCAAGGATCAGAGAGTGCCACTAAGGCCAAACAGTGGCAACTTGGTGGTGCGGGAGCTTGAACCCCTGAACTTTCAATCAACAACACAGAGCCTTAATCAGTGATGGTCTTGAGAAACATTTAGTAGGCTATAACATTAATGAGTATACTAATCATTGTAGCTTTGCAATACAAGAATTCACTCATCCCCCAACTAACCACTTTATAAGGAACATATGTGTCTATGCTTATTCATTCAGTTATCCAATCAGCCAATTCAATGGCAGCAGTACAATGCATAAAATCATAATAATGTGTACATACGTATGATGTTGTGGTCAAAAGTCTTTCTTTAAGTCACAAACAAGCCTTAAATGTCATTGATCAATATTCTCTGGACTGATGTGACAAAAGTGGAGACATGTGCTCATCATGCACTGCCAGATTTGGCTAAAAGCAAACGGTGTATCACCACACCCAATACCAAGCATGATGTGCAGGGTGATTTGGGTTTGTTTTGCTGTCACAGGACCTGGAAAACTGGCAGACATCAAGGCAACAATAAAGACCAGAATATTTTTAAGACAACTGTAAAGCCACTTGTCCAGCAGCTAAAGATGGGCTCATGCAACAGGACAATGACCCCACAACACCATCAAATCCGAATGGCTAAAAAAGAAATTAATGAATTTCTTCTTGAGGTGCTAACTGCATGTTGCAGGACATATGTTTATTAAACCAACTACCTTTTCAACGATTTTGAATGATCACAAGAGCATCATCAATCTGAAATGTAGGAAATTTAGAACTTCCAGTCGCTTGACTGCTTCCATGGAGAACCTTCTGGAAAGAAAATCATGTCAGAAATATTAATTCAATCAGGCATTCATGGTAGGTTATCTAGCAGACATACAATAGGCTTCTGGTCTGATGAGACAGAAATGTAACTCTTAATGTACTGTAGATGTTCTACATCTAAAAGGAAAATACAGACACTCATTACACCATCCCTGCATTAAAGTACAGTGGCATCATGTTATGTTATTTAGCATCATGTTATGGGACTCTTCTCAGTGGTCAAATGCAGCCAAATACAGATATGTCCTGAAGAAAGCCTGCTCCAGAGAACACCCAACCTCAGACTGGGGCAAATATTCACACTTCAACACAACAATGACTCAAACACTGGAGTGGTTTTGGGACAGGTTTCTGAATTTTCTTGGATGACCTAGTCTGTAAATGTTAAACTTTTAAAAAGGATCTTCCAGGAAAAGTGGGAAAACTGCCCATATCCAGGGTTGCAACTCTTGCAGAGACGTAGTTCTGAAGAATCAAAGCTGCATTTGTTGCTAATTGTGTTGAGTGCTTATCTAGTTTTATATGTATTTGCTTCCTAAATACATTTTCATAAGATTTCTAAAAACTTTGACATTAAGGGTTATTGTGCCTGGATGAATGGAAAATGATTATTTTAATCCATTTAAAACTAAATCTATAAATAAAGTGAGCAAAAAATGCTTACTGAATGTGACTGAATCTAAGCAAATGACTGAATCTAAGCAGAAATGACTGTTATTGTCCGACGCGTTTGCATTTTTTATCTGTAAATCATTTTGCAAATTATGTTGATTCAGCCCACCACTTCACCGTATGGGATTTCTTTTTAGATTCATGACTTACACACCCTAGTCCATTCCATTTAAAAGTTGTAGCACTACATAATGTGGAAAGGTTCAGGGGTGAACATTTATTCAACGCACTGTATGTTTCTATGACTACAAGAATGCCAGGCAAGTCAAGCAGGAATGAGACTGAATGGCCATGGCCTTACTCTTAATATATACCCATACATATTTTTTTTACATTGAACATAATGGAAATGTGCAATGATTTACATATATACATATATATAAAAAAAAATAATTATTATAAAAATGAGGACAGTAGAAGCTTAAGGTTTAGTATAATGCTCTCAAGCCCTCTTAACCCCCAGCTGCTCAGCCATGCTTGAACTGAATTATGCCTCACTTGGAATTTGATTTGGAAAAATTAAGAAAGAAATAATGCAATTGTTATATTACACAGCATCAATAGTTTAAATGTGAATTCTGGAAATGGATAGAATACATATTATGCTTTGCTAAGTTTGCTAAGTATTTAAGAGTAATGCCGACTCTAGCTGTTCACAAAAGACCATTTTGCAGTGTAAGCAGAAGCTATCATCAGATTATATGGTCTAGAATATCTGAGTATCTTGTGACATATAAGATGAAATGCATGTTCAATTTTGCAGAATACTGTAAAATATTGCAGAATACTGTCCAAGTAGATCCATATAAAAGTGGAAAAGAAGCGTCTCTGACATATTCTGTGTTTTGCTCTGCTCTATAAGAACTTGTGCAATGCACACTGTGGGCAATAGGCTTGTGCAGAATGGAATTTGAGAGGCAGAAACAAATGATGAAAAATCAGCCGAGGCAAACAGGCCACTCTCTCGGCAAACCTCCTAAATTAACACAGGCTTATTTAAAATTTGCTCAGTTATGAATCTGCTGAACTTACTACCCAAGTGATTCCAGTTGTACGCCTATATTAAAACTTGTAGATTCATTAAATGCATGCTGTGAAGCTTTCATTTTCAGAACATATAAAAGTGCATGCTTTATTCTGCAGGTGTACACAGAAAACATTTGTAACGCATGTAACTTTTTTACTTATCAATATTTCTTCCAAGAAGTAAAGCTTGTAATTTAACTTTATTTAGTTCCAGCTGTGGAAATCATGACATTTACATTTAAAATGATGGCGTTTGGAAGACGCCCTTATCCAGAGTAACTTACAGAAGAGTTTTGAAGTTTCTACTGATGAATACATCGATACTGGTTCACTAGGTCACAGACTACGAATACCATCAGGCTAAAAACTCTTTTGAGAGGAAACAAAAACAAATGCATAGAAATTTTTGTTGAAGTTTTAGTTTAAGTACTTCAGGAAGATGTTAATCTTTAGAAGTCAGTTGAAAACCAGTAACTCAGCAGTTTGGACATTTAGTGGTCAACTCATTACTATCAAAATTTTTATTTCATAGTTATTATTTTATTAACCGGTCACTTTAAGTTATTTAATGGTTAATGCTAAAATTCAGATCTTGGACCTTGAACTGAAAACTTCAGGAATAAAAAGCTTGATGGCTTAAAATACAAAATATTAATATTAATATTTATAAAAGTAAATAGGGGGCACGGTGGCTTAGTGGTTAGCACGTTGGCCTCATACCTCCAGGGTCGGGGTTCGATTCCCGCCTCCACCTTGTGTGTGTGGAGTTTGCATGTTCTCCCAGTGACTCGGGGGTTTCCTCCGGGTACTCCGGTTTCCTCCCCCGGTCCAAAGACATGCATGGTAGGTTGATTGGCATCTCTGGAAAATTGTCCATAGTGTGTGATTGTGTGAGTGAATGAGAGTGTGTGTGTGTGCCCTGTGATGGGTTGGCACTCTGTCCAGGGTGTATCCTGCCTTGATGCCCGATGACGCCTGAGATAGGCACAGTCTCCCCGTGACCCGAGGTAGTTCGGATAAGCGGTAGAAAATGAGTGAGAGTGAGTGAGTGAGATAAAAGTAAATATGTGCTGAGTGGGTCCAGGGCTACACATATTTTTATTTGTTATTTGTTTAAATTCTCTGGAAAGAAAAGCCCAAGACATCAGCAGTTACAGAAAAATTCACCAGCAGTCCTTCTGGCACCAACAATCATGTGATGCTCAGAATCACATTTTCTCCATTCTGATGGTTGATGTGAGCACTAACCCAAACTGCTGGCCTATAGCTCTATTATATTATACTTTAAGCTGTTGTTACATGATTGGCTGATTAGATAATTAAATGAATGTGTAGGTGTGTGCAGGGGCTTCTAATAAAGTGCTCATTGAGTCTATGCATGTGTCTGAATGCACAGTTTAGCAGTGATTATATTTAGGGTTTAATTAAAAATATAGTACAAAAGTGTAAATGTTTCGCTTGTTTCTTTGTCATAGTGATATGTAGATTAGACATGTGATGAAGGTCCACATGTTAAACCGAGATTAATATTCAGCATCATTAACTACAATCTCTAAACATATAAACAGCCCAAATGCTGTTGTTGTTGTTGTTGTTGTTGTTGTTGTTGTTTTCCTGTGTGTTGCCAGATTGTGATTTTTAACGCGTTATTTGTTATTCCAGACTGTACGGGTAAATTCATAAATGATTAATTACACTGTAATGTAATGATTAAACCTCGACTGTGTTGCTGTATGTAGAATGTACAAAATGTACAAAAGCGACTTTTACACTCGTTGGAATTTAAAGTAGTAGAGCGACCTGGCAACCCTGTAGTCTTACATCGCCCTCTAGTGTCAGTATTACCGTATTGCTCCTCCACTCAGCCCACTAGTGCTAAGTTTCTGCTGTCTGAAGTTTTGCTCCTCGTCAGTATGAATAATCTGGCTGTTCCTCAGGAGAGAGATGAAGGCTGGTATCTGTCACTTATGGCACCTAATACTAAGGGCCCAAACTTTGCATGGCTTGATCCCTCCAGACTTTACTGCAATTCCCAGGTATGGTTTATTCTAATCTCTAAAGTCAGGAGCATTTAATAAAACTGTCTTGGAATGTCATGTCCATGATTACAGTATTTCATTAGTATATATTTTCTTTCTCTGCAATTGTTCATTCTTTTCATGCGCTCCACAAATAGGCCTTATCAGACTGTGTGACAGATCTTCTCAAACCATTCCAAAATGATTCGATTGACCTGGTGGCTGGAATAGACGCAATGGGCTTTATCCTTGGTACGCTGCATTTTGTCATGTTGTTGAAGGCAATGAGTTTCTAAGACAGGAGTGACTCCTCTTCTATTTTTAGTTCATTCCACATGTTGGTAAGGCTGTAAATATAAACTGGGCTCTGACCCCACAATAGAACTGCCTACGGAGTGTCTTCAGTGTAGTTACCAAACTATGTGTCAAATTAAATAATTTCTCTCTTTGGGCTACATGGTATAACCTTCTGCAATATATTACACTTATTTATAAAACAATATTTTGCAGGATTTTTATAAAGTGAAGTTTCTAGATGTAAAAGATGAAGTGTAAATAAATACCTCAAAAATAATAGTACTTAAATTCGGTTTTCAGGTACAGCCGTGGCCACCACTCTGGGAAAAGGCTTTCTAGCCATCCGAAAAGCAGGACACCTTTGTGTAGAAACTCAGACGCAGGAATATACTGACTACTCAAGAAGAGAGAAACTATTGGAAGTACGAGCTGATGTGTTAAAACCAGGTACTTAAATCTAGCACACCGATAGGTCCAAGTCAATAGGATTTATACAGGATGAACTTAAGCAGAGAAATTCCAGAAATTCCTATAACCTCCTACAATGTTGGATTTTCACTCTGAATAAGTCAGTGTTTTGGGGTAATGACGGGTAATAAACCCTGACTGAGCTGGGAATATTGACTGAGCTTGTTATTCTGTGAAGTTTATAAGGAGGCAGATGCACCAAACAAATCACTCAGTGTATAAAAATGGCAAGTTGTCTTAAACCTAAATAAAACTATGTACAATTCTATACTATTTCGAGCAATATGGCCATTGTATCAGTATGGAATCAAATTCATAACAAGGTTTATTGGCAGGTACTGTAGGGTCAACATGTACAGGAATTTGTCATGGTTCATAGTGATAATAGAGAAGAAGCATAAATTTAGGAAATAACGGTTATAAAAAAAATAGATTAAATAAATAAATAAATAAATAAATAAAAATAATGTGTATAAACAAAGCAATTGGATATAAACAAGAATAGAGACATGAATTGTACACTAATGCAGGATGTGCAAAGTGGCCAGTGCAAATATACAATTAGAAATAAGAAATGAACTGTACAATAGTGCAGGATATATAATAGTGGACCTGTGTGAGAAAGTAAAAACTACATATTTTACTTATGTGGAAATTCTACACTGTGACACAATTCTAGATGGCTAAACGATGCTAGATGCCTTAAACCTTAGAAACCTGAGTAAACCCAACTTAAGATAAACTATGTTTCAGTATTCAATACAATGGTTCAAGTTTCATTTTTGAAATCTTGGGTTAAAGAGAAGAAATAAGTTCACATACCTTAAAGGAGCTATCACGATTTACAGTGTACTAATCTGTTAACACAGTTCCATGAAATTGGAAACCTTTGTCTTGTGAAGGTTTACCTTCCAAGTTTTCTCCCTGCCAGCTCCCACACACCTGCCAGTCCTGCCCTATCATATCAAAGCCACAGGGGAAAAGACTAACATGTGCTTCTTCACAGACATACGAAGCCAACCAAATATCAAACTGTTGCTCCTACAGTTTCACAGGGCAAAGCGTCCCCCTCGGAGGAAAGTGCTTTATTATCTCTCTCAATTTCTCACACAAGCTCACAGATGCCCATGATTTGCTAGATGAGAGAGTGCATGCCATCGCTCTTATGTAGACATGGCAGATTTTGCTCTCATGGCTTCGGTGGCCCGTGGCAATGGATGGATCATCTTGCATCATCAGAATTCCAATCAAGAATCTAAATTTTTTGTTATATCACAGAAGAGACGTGTTTTGAGGTTAACTCTTTAAACTACTGGGGCCTGCTAAGCTGTTCCACAATTAGTTTCATTTTAGATTCTAAATAATTCATGGTAGTTATTATATGTTACAATATGGATTAATGTTTAGCATGGTAAAGATTAGTGCTGGGCATCATGATGTGGAGTAGTGTTCACAGCCAGAGGGTCCCTGGAGTTTGTGGAGTTTTGCATGTTCTCCAAATGTCACTGTGGGTTTCATTTAGAGTGATTGTGTATGTCTGTGTGTATGGGATCTATGTCTACGGGATTCCTGGAATCCAGTCTCGGCTGCTGTGTCTATGCCCAGTGTTCCTGTGATCAGCTTTGGAGGCCCCATGTTGATGACCAGGATAAAGCATTCACTGATCAGTTCTTCTGTAGATTGGTTTATTCCTTCTGTGCACCACAAATTTTGATAAGCATAATTTATCCTAGTTTTTTTAGATCAGGGTTTAACGAACAGATTACAGAACACCTTTCAAGCCATCTGTCTTTACACTGTAGTCACTCTCATGTCCTAAGATGTCTAAGCAAAAAAAGAGGTTGCAAACCATGAACATGTTCTTACCAATGCTAATACGATGCTGCAAATGCATGCTAATACTGTCTTCTATTGCAATTATTTCCATTCAGTATGGTGTTTAATATTATGGTATGGTGTTTTTAAGGTCTGCGTGTTCTTATAGTTGACCAGTGGATTGAGACTGGAAACACAATGAAAGCTGCAATCAAGCTGGTAGAAAAACAAGGCGCATCTGTTGTGGGTGAGCATGCATTCGTCCTCAATAAATAAATAAATAAATAAATGTGAAGGATTACAATATAAGTAATAGAAATAGCTTAAAAAATTATAGCGAGCAGGATAAAACATTAATATGCTGAAATAATGATGCACATCCAGTCTTCAGGGCCACTAAAAGATCCATTTGTGCTCTATCCAAACTTGCACAGCAGCAGAAGATAGATTTTTTTACGCTGCCAAGACATTTAGCTGACAAGAGTTAGGGCCAGTTGTTCCCGTAAATGGAAGGGTCACTACAAATCAGTAGCATTTATTCAAATTCCTTTATGTTATGTTGTGATGCTCTGCTCTCTATAGGCGTCGCTTCCGTGGCCATTGAGAACAGCGAAGGAGGAAAGTGGATAAAGGAAAACTACAAGCACTCGCATTGCATCCCTAAGAAACTTCAGTCTCAAATAGACAGCAAATATCTGGAATCTTTCAAGAACTTTGAGAGAACCGTTACAGAGTAGGTACCTCTGAGGACAGCGATACTAAACAGAAGAAAACCATTCTGTGTTTGTTCTGCCCATATACGATACGCCACATATAAACATCATTCTGTTATTTTCTGGTCCATCTGAAGATGACTGCATTCTCACAATGGACTGAAAGAGAACATGATTCTAAATGAAGCTAATCTCTGATATTCTTCTTTCCCAAAAGTTGACTTATAACATGGCTTTTATTATAAGACTTAAAACTAAGAAGATGACTAACATAATTAAAGACGATTAGATTAAAGACTAAAACTAAGAACATGGAATAGTTCATAATCTATTGAAACCTGTACGTGGCTCACATTTTTTGTACTAGAGAGCATGTTAAAGTTTACTACAATTAAATTTTTCTTTTTAATTGCTGTTGTTTTTTTAAACTAAATTCCTTAGTAACAGTCTACAGAAAACACTTTAGCAGATTTTAATTCAAAACAAATTTGAAAGCATAGTATACAATAACATGTAACAAGAACATATATAATGATAGCATAAAAAACACAAGCTAGAAATTGTTCAGCACATTACTATATATACCAGAACAAATCTCCTGTATAAATGTGTATAAAAGTTTCTGATAGTGTAGTTAATACTACTGTTTTGATTGCAACTATTTTTAAAAAAATAGTTAACTATGTTAAAAATACATCAGGTTCATTAATTGTGCAATACAGCATGATCTTAAACTGACATGTAAACTAAAGAATTCATAAATTTCCTGATGCTTATGAGTGCCATAATATGATAATCATGCTGAAACATCTAACACTAATGAAGGCAACGCAACTGATGTGCATAGAAAAAAATTAAAAAGACAAAAGAACAAAATACTACAGAGGAACGTTTACTCCAACCTGTCCTAAGTACAGTGTTTTTAACACTTTCTAGTCTCCCTTGTTCATCTGTACCTATAGTGTCTGCTTTGGTATCAATTTTTTGCATCAGTTCATTCAGTGCAGAATTCTCAGGTTTTCTCTCCCTTTACTGACAGCAGCTTGGATGTTTCTTTTTAGAAGTTGCATACATGTTACTCGTGTTGTTGCTGATTTCTGTGAAGAAAAATAGATGGAAAAATTAGGAGACCTTTTAGCATAAATGGTATTAAGGGTGGTTTAAAACACTTGTTGATATAGGACTTGGTTTTATTTTAAAATATATTTTAACAGTGGAGATCAGAATGAAATAAAAGATTTGAGGAGAAATTACACCTTTTCAACCCGAAAAGTATGAAGGTCAGAATGTCACTATTGTTTGTACATAGAGATATCATGAAGACTTAATAAACTTCACACTGGGTTGAGACAGAAGCAACTATATAGCAGTTATGTTTAGAAATTCATTCGGTACTTACTGACAACATCCCCAATGCACCTGGAGCTGCCTTTTTCCAGCTCTGCCAACACGCTGGTCTCAAACGTCAGTGATGCCACACGGAAGAAAAACTCCCTCGCGTTTTCGCCTTTAAACAGCAAAAACAAAACAAATCAAAAAAAAAAAAAAAACACACAATCATGAAGGAATAAGTGCTTTAATAACCAGAACTGCCAATATGTTCCATTTCTATTCATTCAATTTGATTTGTAGAGAGAAAGACATTGGCACAAAGCAGCTTACTGGAAACCTATGAAATGGCAGTGGTACTTTAAGCAGTTAAAGCTCTGTATTATATAGAAATAGTCTTATCTCTGAGAACACACTGTTCATACTGCAGTTTATAGAACTGCTATGTAAACGGAAGAAAAGATTTGTGGAAGTGGTTCCAATTGTGGGTGCAACCTGTGTACAGCAGACATTGTTTCGTTGCTCACCTGACCTTTTAAATCCAGACCATCTCCAAATAAAGGAGCCATTGTTTTTCTTTTTACTAACCAGGTCTTCTCCAGCAGTATGGGCTGGTGTTATGTCTTCATACATGCTGCAGGAGAAATGGGTTTGCATGCCGAGCAAGTGTAGAGGCTACATCTAACTATATCAGTATAAATGGTAGAAATTATTTCATCCTATAACTCTTTTGAAAATATAGTGATGTAACATCTATGTATACACAGCAGAGGCTTTGAATATGCTACAGACTGGTTTAAAACTACTGGGCATATGACTGGATGAGTGCCTAATCGATTTCATGGTGCATCAGTCCATGTGAGAGTTGCTAGGCTAATTCAACAGCTTAAACAGAGTTTAAGGGCTCACTGGAGCTGCAGCTTGGTTACAGAAGTCATACTGGCTGCAGTGACTGATGAGGAAAACCTGGGCTTGAGCTTAGTGCCTGCAGTAGAGCACAGTCACATGGGGTTTAGTACAAGCTGCTATTTCTTTATTTCAGGCATATCGTTGTAAGACACTAATATTCCTACATATGAACAAAACTGAACTTGTTTGAATGATGTGACATTCTATATGAATACCACATTAAGGTGTGATATATAGGAAAACTAAAAGATTTATAGAACAGTGAAGCAAGTATGTAGAGAAACGGTCATGAGTGAGAGCACTTCAGTACTTCGAGCACTAAAACACATGCATTTACACATTTTCCTTCTCTCACCACAGTCCATATATTGCGCCTAGGATTGGTGGGATTTTTTTTGAGGTCAGATTACAAATTTAGCCTTTTTCCTCCCACAGTATCCCACCAAACCTAAGTAACAAAGCACCCCTCCCTAATTCATTTGTCTTACCAGACAAAGCAGACACAGCCCAGTACTCCGCCTTCATCTCCTGAGCAACTCTAATAGCGTCCTGTTCAATAAGAGAATACTGTGCGGGGGACTACAGGAACACACAACAGTGGGGTAAACAATTTGTTGCAGAAATTGTTAAAAAATAAATACACTAAATGTTACAATCTAAAAAATAAACACTTACAATCAGATCTTTCTTTGTGCCTACCAAAAAGAGTAAGACACTGGTGGGGTCGTTCTCTTTCATAGCATCCTCCAGCCATTGCCTTTAAGAGAAGAAGGTATGTTGCCTAAAATGTGTTTCTAAGCATGTTTTACCCACACTGAGTGGGGACACATGTCCGAACACACTCATACATCCCCATATCACCTTCTGATGCTTTCACCAGATGTTATAGTGTAGATTTGTGTTCATTTAGCTATAAGAGCAGCAGTGAGATCAGACACTGATGTTGGCTGAGGAGGTCTGGGGTTGAGTCTGTGTTCTAGTTCCAGAAGAGCCACATATGGGTGTGATGGTCAGGTGTCCAGAAACATTATTTAGTATACTTCACAATGCATTTTTATGTCTGTAGCAGTCAATAATCTTTACGAATACATACCAAGTATGTTGTAGCGAGGCCACATCAGTCAAATCAAAAACAATTATTACCGCTGAAAAAGATGAACAAGAGTATAGAGTCAATATCAATGAGAGAAAAGCAGTATTCTGATATCAAGTGTCATGTAACAACATTTTAAATGTGTCAGGGTGATATGACCAATGATATACAACTCACACAGACTCTAGTTTTTATTAGATGTAGTAATTAGACCGAGGGAAAAGGAGAAATATTTGAAGCATCTGCATATTGAAAGGTACAATCAACAATAATAAAGTTAACTCATAGAATATCTCTTATATGCCATGTAGTGTAAGGAAAACATTTAGACCCAATCAAGGCCAGACTCCCTCCTCCTCTGAGTGTGCTAATAACACACACAGACACACATGCGCACACACAGACATGCCCACATTCACCCACAGACACCTACAGTCACAAACACAGTCACACACAGACACAGTCACGAACAGTCAGTCACACAGACACGAACACAGTCAGTCACACACAGACACGAACACAGACACGAACACAGTCACACACAGACACGAACACAGTCACACACAGACACGAACACAATCACACACAGACACGAACACAGTCACACACAGACACAAGCACAATCACACACAGACACAAACACAGTCACAAGGACACGAACACAGCAACACACAGACACGAACAGTCACACAGACACGAACACAGCAACAGACAGTCACACACAGACACGAACAGTCACACACAGACACGAACACAGTCACACAGACACGAACACAGTCACACAGACACGAATACAGTCACACAGACACGAACAGTCACACAGACACGAACACAGTCACACAGACACGAATACAGTCACACAGACACGAATACAGTCACACAGACACGAATACAGTCACACAGACACGAATACAGTCACACAGACACGAACACAGTCACACACAGACACAAGCACAATCACACACAGACACAAACACAGTCACAAGGACACGAACACAGCAACACACAGACACGAACAGTCACACAGACACGAACACAGCAACAGACAGTCACACACAGACACGAACAGTCACACACAGACACGAACACAGTCACACAGACACGAACACAGTCACACAGACACGAATACAGTCACACAGACACGAATACAGTCACACAGACACGAACAGTCACACAGACACGAACAGTCAAACAGACACGAACACAGCGACACACAGACACGAACAGTCACACAGACACGAACACAGCGACACACAGACACGAACAGTCACACAGACACGAACACAGCGACACACAGACACGAACAGTCACACAGACACGAACACAGCGACACACAGACATGAACAGTCACACAGACACGAACACAGCGACACACAGACATGAACAGTCACACACAGACACAAACACAGCGACACAGACACGAACACAGCGACACACAGTCACACAGACACGAACACAGTCACACAGACACGAATACAGTCACAGACATGAACACAGCAACACAGTCACACACAGACACAAACACAGTCACACACAGACACGAACACAGTCACACAGACACGAATACAGTCACAGACATGAACACAGCAACACAGTCACACACAGACACAAACACAGTCACACACAGACACGAACAAAGTCACACAGACACGAACAGTCACACAGACACGAACACAGCGACACACAGACACGAACAGTCACACAGACACGAACACAGCGACACACAGACACGAACAGTCAAACAGACACGAACACAGCGACACACAGACACGAACAGTCACACAGACACGAACACAGCGACACACAGACACGAACAGTCACACAGACACGAACACAGCGACACACAGACATGAACAGACACACACAGACACAAACACAGCGACACAGACACGAACACAGCGACACAGACACGAACACAGCAACACACAGTCACACAGACACGAACACAGTCACACAGACACGAATACAGTCACACAGACACGAATACAGTCACACAGACACGAACACAGTCACACAGACACGAACACAGTCACACAGACACGAACACAGTCACACACAGACACGAACAGTCACACAGACACGAACACAGCAACACAGTCACACACAGACACGAACACAGTCACACAGACACGAACACAGTCACACACAGACATGAACACAGTCACATACAGACACGAACACAGCAACACACAGTCACACAGACACGAATACAGTCACACAGACACGAACACAGCAACACAGTCACACACAGACACGAACACAGTCACACAGACACGAACACAGTCACACACAGACACGAACACAGTCACACACAGACACGAACACAGTCACACAGACACGAACAGTCACACAGACACGAACACAGCAACACAGTCACACACAGACACGAACACAGTCACACACAGACACGAACACAGTCACACAGACACGAACACAGTCACACAGACATGAACACAGTCACACAGACACGAACACAGTCACATACAGACACGAACACAGTCACATACAGACACGAACACAGCAACACACAGTCACACACAGACACGAACACAGTCACATACAGACACGAACACAGCAACACACAGTCACACACAGACACGAACACAGTCACACAGACACGAATACAGTCACACAGACACGAATACAGTCACACAGACACGAACAGTCACACAGACATGAACAGTCACACAGACACGAACACAGCAACACAGTCACACACAGACACGAACACAGTCACACAGACATGAACACAGTCACACAGACACGAACACAGTCACACACAGACACGAACACAGTCACACACAGACACGAACACAGTCACACAGACACGAACACAGTCACACAGACACGAACACAGTCACACAGACACGAACACAGTCACACACAGACACGAACACAGCGACACACAGACACGAACACAGCGACACACAGTCACACACAGACACGAACACAGTCACACGCAGACACAAACACAGTCACACATAGTCACACACAGACACGAACAGACACACAGACACGAACAGTCACACACAGTCTACGTCACACACGGACACGAACACAGTCACACACGGACACGAACACAGTCACACACGGACACGAACACAGTCACACACGGACACAGACACAGAGTCACACACAGACACAATGACACACACAGTAAAACACATACAACACAGTCAAATACACAGTCACCCACAGTCCCACACACAGACACAAACAGTCCCACACACAGACACAAACAGTCCCACACACAGACACAAACAGTCCCACACACAGACACAAACAGTCCCACACACAGACACAAACAGTCCCACACACAGACACAAACAGTCCCACACACAGACACAAACAGTCCCACACACAGACACAAACAGTCCCACACACAGACACAAACAGTCCCACACACAGACACAAACAGTCCCACACACAGACACACACACAGACACAGTCACACACACAGACACAAACAGATCCAACACTTAAACACAGTCACAAAGAGTCACACACAGACGCACACACAGGCACAGACACAACCACACAGTCACAAACAGATGCACACACTGACACACACACCCACACAGTCACACACACGCACACACAGTCACAAACAGACACACACACGCACACACTGACACACAGTCAAAGACACAGGAACACAAACAGACACAGAGTCACACAGACACAGACACACACAATGACGTACACTGACACACACTGACACACACACTGAGACAGCCATACACAGTCAAGCACAGACACAGAGAGACATACACCGACACACTCAGACACACAGACACCATACACAGTCAAACACAGACACAAACAGAGAGTCTCACACACACACAGTCAAACACATCCAGCACAGTCTAACACACAGTCACACACACAGTCAGAATCAGAATCAGAATCAGAAAGGTCTTTATTGCCAAGTATGTTTTCACATACGAGGATTTTTTTCTAGTACAGGAGCTCCACAGTGTAAACATATAGCAATGGTAAGACATGAACACATAAATAGTAGACAGTTGTATGTGCACATTGAAATATAAGTGTGCAAATTAAAGTAAAGATGTGCAAATTCACATATAGATGTGCAAATAAAATATAAATGCGTACTTGTAGACCATGTAAGAATAGGGTTTGTTCTGTGTATGTTAGGTGTTCATCAAATGTATGTTAAGTGTTCATCAGATGGATTGCCTGAGGGAAGAAATCCTATATGTTCCTATATCTGGTCGTTTTGGTGCTCAGGGCTCTGTAGCGTCGGCCAGATGGCAACAGTTCAAAGAGTGTGCTGGATGTGAGGGGTCCAGAGTGATTTTCTTTGCCCTTTTGCTCACTCTGGAGAAGTACAGGTCTTGGAGTGTGGGTAGAGTTGTGCCAATGATTCGCTCAGCAGTCCGGACTACCCTCTGTAGTCTCCTGAGGTCGGATTGGGTGGCTGAGCTGAACCAAACAGTCACTGAAGTGCAGAGGATGGATTCGATGACAGCAGTGTAGAACTGTTTCAGCAGATCCTGTGGCAGGTTGAACTTCCTCAGCTGGCGAAGGAAGTACAACCTCTGCTGAGCCTTTTTCACAATGGAGTCAATGTGAATGTCCCACTTCAGGTCCTGGGAGATTGTGGTTCCCAGGAATCTGAATGACTCCACTGCTGTGACAATGCTGTCCATGATGGTGAGTGGGGGGAGAGCAGAAGGGTTTCTCCTGAAGTCCACAATCATCTCCACTGTCTTGAGCGTGTTCAGCTCCAGGTTGTTAAGGCTGCACCAGACAGCCAGCAATTCAACCTCCAGTCTGTAAGCAGACTCGTCACCGTCCTGGATGAGGCCGATCAGTGTGGTGTCGTCTGCAAACTTCAGGAGCTTGACAGAGGGGTCATGAGAGGTGCAGTCATTCGTGTACAGAGAGAAGAGCAGTGGGGAGAGAACACAGCCCTGTGGGGCGCCAGTGCTGATGGTGCGGGTGCTGGATTTGAGTTTCCCCAGTCGCACTAGCTGCTGCCTGTCTGTGAGAAAGCTGGTGATCCACTGACAGACAGAGGAGGGCACAGAGAGCTGGGTTAATTTGGGCTGAAGGAGTGATGGGATGATGGTGTTGAAAGCAGAGCTGAAGTCCACACACAGGATCCTCACATAAGTCCCTGGTCTGTCCAGATGCTGCAGAACATAATGCAGTCCCATATTGACTGCATCATTCACAGACCTGTTTGCTCTGTAGGCAAACTGCAGAGGGTCCAGTAATGTCCTTCAGATAAGCCAGAACCAGTCTTTCAAATGATTTCATGACCACAGATGTTAGGGCCACAGGTCTGTAGTCATTTAGTCCGGTAATTTTGAGTTTCTTTGAGACGGGGATGATGGTGGAGCTTTTGAAGCATGAGGGTACTTCACACAGCTCCAGTGACGTGTTGAATATCCAAGTAAAGATGGGGGCCAGTTGATCAGCACAGGTTTTCAGACAGGCTGGTGAAACACTGTCTGGGCCTGGTGCCTTTCTCCTTTTGTTCTTCTTAAAGACCTGACACACCTCATCTTCGCTGACCTGAATTTTAGGTGTGTTGGAGTCAGGGGTTACAGGAGGTGAAAATTGGGCTTTTTCAAACCTACGTACGGTAGAACTCGTTCAGGTCGTCTGCCAGTTGTTGATTCACCACAGTGCTGGGGGATGGTGTCGTGTAGTGATGGCTTTTCGACCTTTCCACACTGAAGCTGAGTCGTTACAGGCAAACTGAGCCCGTAGCTTTTCAGAATAGTTTCTCTTTGCTACTCTGAGCTCCCTTTCCAGTGTGTATTTGGCCTGTTTGTACAAGACTCTATCCCCATTCTTGTGAGCATTCACTTTGGCCTGACGGAGCTGGCTGAGTTTTGCAGTGAACCCACAGACACACCCACAGACACACACACTGACACCCATAGACACAGTCAAACACATCCAATTCAGTCAAACACAGTCACACACACAGTCACACACACTGACACAGTTACACACTCACATACACAGGCACACAGACACACACACACACACACACATGCATGCACATGCACGCACGCACTACACTTGGCTCAGTCCATTCTCCAGTCAGTCTTGATATGTTCCCCTAGTCCCTGCAGATAGTAAATATCCCCAACTTCTTGCTTCCACCACAATGCTTCAGGGTCACAGTAGTGTTGTTTTGGTAATGGACCGTATTGATGTTTATTCCAGGATGATATACATTGGTTTCATCTGACCACAAACCATTCTGCCAGTTGGTTGTGATTGATTCCGTCTTCAAGATTCCGTCTGTGCGAATTTCAAACAGGATTCCAGATGGCAATATTTTGAGAAATAAGAGCGTTCTTTTTGCCACCTTACCATATTGGTTTGCAATATTTATGATGTACATTATTTCCTCTGTAGGCCATAAAATCTTGATGGGCTTCAAAGCTGGCTTTCAGTTACTGGTGGACTGACTCTGTCTGCTTTCAATGGTCATTTTGATATAGACTAATATTGATTAGACTAATAACACCTTAAACTCCTCATGAAGTTCCTCAAATTCCTCCCCAACAATGTGTGCAATCTTGGGGTGAATGCCCAGGTTCTCCCTCTAAGTTCTTTGGGGTTTTTTTGCACCATTCTAGAGACTGTCTGTCGCATGTGTTTCATAAGAAATCAATATTTTATGACACATAAACCAAAATATTCCTTTATTTTATAACTGTTCCACTGAACAGTTTCCACATGACTGGCTGATCAGATAACTACATGAAAATGAAAAATAAAGTGGGCTGTATGTGTTTATATGTATACTAACTCGATATATGTACAAATATACTAACCCTGAGCCCCTCTGTAGTATGTTGAAGCGATGCACTTGAACCTTTCCTGTCCTGCAGTGTCCCACCTACAACGAGAAAGAACAAGCTAGTATTTATTCAGTGGTTTCTGGAAGTTTGAGGGACATGTACTCCACTATATGGTCAATACTTACAGCTGGAGGCTGAACGGAACTCCAAGCACCTCAAACCTCTCCATCTCAAAGTCTACACCAATAGTAGCTTTGTAATTCTTGTCAAAGGCATCTTTACAAAATCTAGCAAAGCAGATGAAAAAAGTTAAAACTTTAACAACAATTAATCAATCACACAAACCTTAATATTTTACTGCACTCTATCTTACATATTAACATTGTCTGGTGAAGTACTTACTAAACATGTAACAGTGGTTTCTTCAGTTTTTCACATAAGAAAAGTAAAGCTTACCTATTAATCAGACAGGTCTTTCCTACAGCCAAGTCTCCCACAACAATAACCTTGGAGATCTTAAACCTGGAGTAGACAGAAAGAGAAAGAGAGAGAGAGAGAGAGAGAGAGAGAGAGAGAGAGAGAGAGAGAGAGAGAGAGAGAACGATAGAGACAGAGGGACAGAGAGACAGAGAGAGAGAGAGAGAGAGAGAGAGAGAGAGAGAGAGAGAGAGAGAGAGAGAGAGAGAGAAAGAGAGAGAGAGAAAGAGAGAGGGACAGAGAGACAGAGAGAGAGACAGAGAGAGAGAGAGAGAGAGACAGAGAGAGAGCGGCAGAGAGGTGGCAAGTAAAATATTTTGTGAGCTCTGATTGTACAGAGAGAGAACAAATACAGCAATACAGCATATTGCCTCAATTTAGAAAATGATGGTTAAGAGAAAACTGATTCCAAATGAAGAAATATTTGTTTAAATAAAAAATAAAAATGTGTTTGTTGTGTGAAGAAAAAGTTCAGAATTTGTTAATGTTGTAGACAAAGTATCTTAGAGCAGGAAAAAAAATGAAAATGACAAGAAATGGGACACTGAACCCCTGGATACAGAAATAAAAAACAATTCAGAGACACTGAGATTCAGACACACCTGGAATGAGAAGTCTTTATATAGGCATTACAGCTGTAAACTCACCCCACAGTGCCAGTTCTCTGCTCGTGGCAAGCAGTCTTCACTTTGGCATTAAATCCACCTTCTGTGTGTAATGCAGCCCCTTTACTGAAGCACTAGATAAAATGAAAACAAATAATTGATCATGTTAAATATGAGAGAAATAACCTCAGTTAAATATAAGACAAAGGTAATATCATGACCGTGATCTCTGATTTTCAGAAGACATTAAATGCAGACGGAAACTTCCTAAAAGTTCCCACTACAGAAACATCTTAAAATTGTGCACAGATGACAGAAAGATTCTTCACTTTGTTTGTACAGCTGACAAAGTACTTCTGCCTAAATTGTCCTGTATTTTCAGAAACATTTAGTTCTCAGACTTTTTTCAGAAAAAAAAGACCTTTAACCAGACTGCTTTAGGTTGCTGAGCCGTAACATGTAATGAATAAACGCCTGTGTGATTCAGCCATGTGAAGTCAGGCAGAGTTTGTTTAGATGAGTGATGTATTACCTTAGGAAGCTGGCTAATGATGCGGTCCTTGCGAACAGGAGGCAGGACACTCATGATGAAAACCCTGTGAGAGAAACACAAGGGTATGAATTACGCCTCAGAATGAGAGAACAGGAAACACACCTCAGATCAAGCAGACGGAATAGTCGCTTCTGTCCTGTATGAGCTTTTACACCTTGCATCAATATAATGTCTTTGTTTACAGCTATTTAGTTTACACTGTGGAATGGAACGAAAACTGGGTAGCATTTTAGGTAGGACCAGAAATCATTTATGTAATTGTTTTATTTTTTTTTTTGTAGCATTTGACACCTTTTAGAAGTTTATCTAAATCTAAAGTTTACCAATCTACATAGACTATTCATCCCTATTACACTTTGCATTTATCACAGATTATATTGTGACAGGAAGCTCTTTTGTAGCTAGTTTTTACTGTTATATCACGCTAGTTAGCATTTGTCTGAGAGATTAGGAACAAAGATTTTCATAGCTAATGCTTTTCCATATTTCTTGGTTCCTTCATAAAAGAGACTCATTTCTCATCATGATCTGCCATCACTGTGTTACTAAAGTTGTCTTTTTCCTTTGTAAATCTTTAATGTTGGACATATACTTCTACTGAAGCAGTTAATTAAATAGTAGTCACACTTAAAATTTAGTTTCTAAAAAAAAGTAGGTACTTTTACCACTTCTGGTCAATCTAATGTAATCCACTTATAATCAGATAATCCTTGTATAATCAGAATATCAGGTATAATCAGGTATAATAATCTGGTATAGAGATATAGAGCTGCGCCACTCACAGTGACAACAATTAAACAGTTATCATACGGTCATGTCTTCAGCATCAAGTTTAGCGAGTCGTGGCAAAAATGATGCCTCACTAATCTGCTAATCCTACAAATCTGTAGACAAAGAAATTAAACTGGATAACTGTACATCCAAACTATGTAGCACACTATGTAGCACACTATGTAGCAAAATATTTACCACACTATGTAGCAAAATATTTACCACACTATGTAGCAAAATATTTACCACACTATGTAGCAAAATATTTACCACACTATGTAGCAAAATATTTACCACACTATGTAGCAAAATATTTACCACACTATGTAGCAAAATATTTACCACACTATGTAGCAAAATATTTACCACACTACGTAGCACACTATGTATCACAATATGTACCAAAATATGTAGCACACTATGTAGCACACTATGTACCACAATATGTAGCACACCATATACCACACTATGTAGCACAATATGTAGCACAATATGTAGCACACTATGTAGAACACTATTTACCACACTATGTAGAACACTTTTTACCTCACTATTTAAAACACTATGTAGCACACTATTTAGCACACTATTTAGCACACTATGTAGAACACTATTTACCACACTATATAGAACACTTTTTACCTCACTATTTAAAACACTATGTAACACACTATGTAGAACACTATTTACCACACTATGTAGAACACTTTTTACCTCACTATTTAGCACACTATTTAGCACACTATGTAGAACACTTTTTACCTCACTATTTAAAACACTATGTAGCACACTATTTAGCACACTATTTAGCACACTATGTAGAACACTTTTTACCTCACTATTTAAAACACTATTTACCACACTATGTAACACGGTAGGAAGCACTTACCTCAACACAGATGTGATTTTTTTTTTTTGCTCTTTATAAAAGCGTCGTGTTTTAATTCACAATAATTCTATCCTATATAGTCTGTATGTTAGATCGCCACGTTAACAGGAAGACTTCTTGTTAGTTCCAGCCTACAGAAGTATCCAACTAAGGCATAAAGATTCATTCCGAGCGTTTTTCCCGACCATCCTTCTGTCTTTCCAACAGAAAAAAGAGCAAAAAGAAAGAATCATAAGGATGACACTCTCTGCTGCCCTCTAGTGCTCGTTGGTCTTGCAAAAACATACCACGAGGGCAGCAATAGTGATGGCCAGTTCGTGAACGAATCGTTCTTTTGAACCGGTTCTTTTTAGTGAACTGGATGAACCAGTTCACCAAATCGGACTGATTCGTTCTAAACAGTTCGCGTCTTGAGTCAGCGCTGATCCACAAGTTACTAAAGTTACTCACTTTCAGTCATAATTTACAGCCCCTCCGACTCTAAATAAACTAATATCCCGGAGTATATGTAACTCCTGTACACTGAACTGAGACATGTTGTGCTGAGAGAACTGTGAGCTCGAGCTGTTGATACTGTGCATGAATCACTGAACCGATACAGCGAATCATAGGTACAGAACTGAGAACTGTTTCTTTCGGACACGTCCGACATACTGAGAACCGATGAGCTGTTGTTACTGCGCATGCGTAAATCACTGAACTGATACAGCAACAAATGTAAATGGTTATGATTTAATGTCTTATCAACGTATGAGTGTTTAACTCAGTTGAATTAGTTTTTGAAACAACTGATGGAGCGAAAGAAACATTTCAAAATTATGCTTTTTTTTGTAAGTTTTTGTAAGTTGATGAAGATTAGTTTATTAACTTTATATCTTTAAGACACGTAAAACACCCACGTTTGCACATCAATGCCTGTACTGGGTGTTTTAGTTGCAAAACCTAAATGTAAGAATGTGTTAAATTGATTGTATTAATATCTGCCGGCAGTGGCGGGGTGAAGGAATTTACGTCATTACGTCATTGTGAATTACATCATTACGTCAGGACGTAAAAGAACTGGTGAACTGGATTATTGAACTGGTTCATTAAAACGAACTGTCCGAAAGAACCGGTTCACGGAAAAGAACCGAACTTCCCATCACTAGGCAGCAACCATGGGGTCACATAGCTCAGTGGTTCCCAAACCTGAACCCAGAGAACCCACTGATCCCAGACAATCTCCTGATCCAAGAAAACCCACTAATTTAAGAGAACCTACTGAACCCAGAGAGCCCAACCTAGAGGACCCAGTGAAAAAAGAGAACACATATATAATAATAATAATAATAATAATAATAATAATAATAATATGTTTAATTTATATAGCGCCTTTCCCAAGCTCAAGGACGCTTTACAAGGTAACATACATTTACGTCGGGCATTTGCCCAGGACGAAGGTTCATACATATACGTCGGACATTTGCCCAGAACGAAAGATCACATGCAGCTGCATGAGATAATAACAGAAAACAGGATTAAACACAAGAACATACAGTACAAGAGATAGGACTCTACATAGTACACAGTACATACACCATATTTCAGAAAAATTAAGGACTCCTAATATATATCCATTTACTGGTAGTGAAGGTTGAAAAGGTGGGTCTTAAGCCTTGATTTAAATTCAGACAAAGTGGTGATGGTTCTGAGTGCAATGGGTAGGGAGTTCCATAGTGTTGGAGCAATGACAGAAAAGGATCTGCCACCTGCAGAGGATAAACGGTACCTAGGAATACAAAGAAGTTCAGAATTTGAAGACCGAAGTGATCGTGAAGGTACATAGGATGAGAGAAGATCGGAAAGATAGGGGGGGGAAAGATCATTTAGTGCCTTATAAGTGAGCAGTATGATTTTATATTTTATGCGTGATGAGACTGGCAGCCAGTGAAGATCAAATAATATAGGGGTGATGTGGGCAGATTTTTTATTGGAGGTTAACATTCTGGCAGCCGAGTTTTGTATGTACTGTAAACGTGAGATAGAGTGAGCTGATAAACCAGAGAAAAGTGAATTGCAGTAATCAAGACGGGACGTAATCAGAGCATGTACTAATGTTTCGGCATCATTTCTGCAGATAAAAGGTCGCAGTTTGACAATGCATTGTAAATGAAAAAAAGACGTTTTGGAGAGGCTGCGAATATGGGCATCAAAGGATAGTGAGGGGTCGAATATGATACCTAAATTTCTAACGGTAGCTGAGGGGAAAATCGTAGTAGCATCCAGATCAAGACTAAAGTCCACAGAGTTGTTTTTTATTAGAGATGGAGGACCAGTTATCAGAATGTCGGTTTTACCCAGATTCAGGCTAAGAAAATTTGAGTGTAGCCATAGTTTTAACTCACTAACACAAGAGGAAAGTGAGGATTTTACATTAACAGAATCTGGTTGACAGGTAGTGTATAACTGAATATCATCAGCATAACAATGATAGCTAAAACCATGTCGACGAATGATGCTACCAAGCGGCTGAATGTACAGAATGAATAGAAGTGGACCAAGAACAGAGCCCTGTGGGACACCATGTTTAAGTAAGACAGTAGGAGATTTGGAATTGTGTATGGAGATGTGATATTGCCTGCCCGTGAGATAAGAAGAAAACCAGGATAGTGCAGAGCCTGATATGCCAAATTCCGCTAAGCGGGAAAGTAATATCTTATGACAGACAGTATCAAAGGCAGAGCTGAGGTCTAATAACAGAAGTATAGAGAGACTACCTGAGTCTCCAGTGAGTAAAAGATCATTAACAACCTTTACTAGCGCGGTCTCCGTGCTATGCTGTTGGCGGAAACCAGATTGAAAAATATCAAAGAGGTTGTTACCAGCTAGGAATGACTGCAGCTGAGAGGCCACAGCCTTTTCCATAATCTTTGATACAAATGGAAGGTTGGAAATAGGGCGGTAGTTGGATAAGTCTGCCGGGTCCAGATTAGTCTTTTTGAGTGTGGGAGTAACAGCAGCAGTCTTAAGTGACACAGGTACAGTAGAGGAGATAAATGACATATTAATAAGGTGGGAGATGGGGGCAGAAATCGCCGATGTACAGTCTTTTAGCAGGAAAGTAGGTGCAGGATCAAGAGTACATGATGAGGAGTTAGATTTTTGTATTAACTCAGTGATTAATGAGTTAATGAGTGAATATATGAATTAATGAGTGAATATATGCTATAGACAAGCTATATATGCCACTCCGGAGCTCCCAGTTCTGAGTTCCTAGACTGATTTTATTACGGAGCGACTTCGTCAATCCAGATGTTCTACCGCTGGCTAGAGTCTTGTCATGCCAGAGTCTTGTTGAGCTGCATGGTCAGCCAGTGTCTCATGGGATTGTTGTGGATGAAGCCACCTGGAGACTGTCATGCCTTCTTTTGAACCAATATTGTGTCAGTCAGCTGTATGGTCTGGTCTTTATCAGCAATCAGTTCTGTGTTGAACTCAGAGTTTACGATGACCCATTAGTTCCTCAGGAGCTCTCGGCTGCACTATTATAAACTGTTGTAGAAATTACATTATTTATATTTACACTATTTACTATAGAGTGTCACCCAAATGAGGATGAGGTTCCCTTCTGAGTCTGGTTCCTCTCAAGGTTTCTTCCTCATATCTTCTCAGGGAGTTTTTCCTTGCTGCCGTCACATCCGGCTTGTTCATTAGGGATAGGGAAAGATATATAGTAGTTTATATTTTAATTTAATCTTTTAAAAAAAATTTTTATTTAATTGTATATATTCACTTATTTGTTCTTATTTTTCTTCTTCTTCTTCTTCTTCTTCTTCTTCTTCTTCATCTTCTTCTTCTTCTTCTTCTTCTTCTTCTTCTTCTTATTATTATTATTATTATTATTATTATTATTATTATTATGTATTTATTTATTTTTCTCTCTCTTCTGTTTCCATACTTCTTAAAGCTTTGATACAATGGGAAATTGTTAAAAGCACTATACAAATAGATTGAATTGAATTGAACTGAATTGAATCAGAAAACCCACTGAGCTCAGAGTAAAAGATTACAATATAGGACAGAGGTTCTCCAGGCCCAGGGATAAGAACGTGTGACAGATGGTATGGTTCTTTCTGTGTAAAACACTAGATCCCAGATCAGCCATTTCTGAAATACTCAGCCACTGAAATACCATCTGGCACTGACAACCAACAGAGAGGTAGAGATAGATAGATAGATAGATAGATAGATAGATAGATAGATAGATAGAGAGAGAGAGAGAGAGAGAGAGAGAGAGAGGTGGCAAGTAAAATATTTTGTGAGCTCTAACTGTATTTCAATCATCTATTTTCCAGATATATAATGGAAAAACAACTATACAATGTAATGCTATACAAACACATTACAGCAATAGTCAATCTCACAGAAAAAACATTCACATATAACAAGTCATGAATTAATTCATACTTGCAGACATATTGAATCATAGTTATACAATTATCTGAATTCCTATATGAATGTGAACTGTCTTTGTTTCATTGGCTTTTTTTACATGTTCAGTATCAGTTCAAATTTAATGGAATTTAATTTATTTGTATAGCGCTTTTAACAATTGACATTGTCACAAAGCAGCTTTACAGAAGCATAGAAACAGAATAAATTTTGTAAAGCTTTTTTGTAAGGTTTCTCTTACTTTTAACAGTTTATCTGCGAGCTGCGAGTGTTATGTGCAGTTTTCAATCCTTTTGTACAAAAATGAGTCTGAAATTATTTTAGCACAAGTTTATTCACAATCATTTTATGCAAACACAATAAATAATGACTGGTTCACACGCTGTAGTCTAAAGGCCTGTTCAAAGTCTTGACTCATCATAAGGCACATTTGACTCAACCATTTTTGTTTAAGTCACAGTTCCGACCTGCCGGATGCAAAAAAAAAATAAAGAATAACTTCTCGATGCAAATCTTCAAATGTTGACTTAATAAACCCACAGACCTACATAACCTGGAAGAAATACTTCCAGAAGCCACAATACATATGGTAAGGGATGAGTAAGGTATATGTACAGGTGTTAATTTATGACATATTCTTGCAAAAATCAACTTTTTGTGCTTTTGTACATGCAAAAAAAAAAAAAAAAAAATACAGACCTCTGCAACATAAAGCACCAATGAGGTATTCCTTCAGTTTGTAATACTTTGCAACCCTCCTGAATACAAGCCTTCAATAAAAAGTACTTTTAATACTTGAAAATAAGTGAAACATTGTTTAGGACAGGACTTTTTGTCTGAGGACCATCAACATGTTAATCAAAATGGTAGCATTCACAACTGGCTCTAGCTAGTGTAGTTGTTTGGTCGACCTATTAGCTGTCTAGCTATATCTAGCTGTTCACTTATATCAATAAAGCACAGTTTGTTTTCCTCTGGCATAAACTACATTTTCATTAACCTCCTATTTACATGACCAACAATCCCATAGTGAATTAACTTGCTTTGTTAGGTGATTGTGTGAGTCAACCAGCTGTCAAAAAGCTAGGACTCTTAGAGAGTCTCATATGTCTCTTTTTTCTATATGAAATGCATTTTTAAAGCACATCCAAAGTAATAAACTGACTATTTAAATGTCCAGCCAGGAGATTAGTAGACACATGTACTGTCCTGACTGTAAATATGAATTACAGACATCTCGAAAAAGGTGAACATTATCAATGGTATAACAAGATGCTTTAAAACCGTCTGCCACTCAATGCTACATTATTGCTTGTTTTGTTTACAACCAGGAAGTCGGCCCACAAGGTCTGACAGTGAAGGCCATACAGCTTACCCACATCCCATTAGACATTAAACACAATTGCACAAACTCAGGAGGCAGTGAGATTCTTGAGGAGCTCTTGAGAGAAGGCAGAGAGAGGCAGTCACAGATTTTCAGGGTAAACACCTATTCCAGTGAACTGGGCTGTACAAAACCATTCTGTAAAGACTTTTATTACACTTGGTTGTTTCATGCGTCTTGAATATAAGGATTATATCTGGATAGGGATTATCTACATAAAAATACATGTGTAACTGCACCCAGGATTCATTTAAAATAGATTTCAAATCTAATTCCACCAACCACTTCAAAAAGGATGTATGAAACACATTTTAGCCACACATATCACATTAGTGTAACTATATCCATCTCCCCAAGCAGAACGTTTGCAAGAGATTAAAAACAGAATGCAGAAATCTTGATTTTTATTGTAATGACTGAAAAACTGAAAATAAAGAATTGCACAGGAAGTAGAATGTAATGTGCTGATTAATTCCTAGTCTATTAACGTGTAATACTGAAAACATCTTTCGAGAGGCTTTAACTACAAGTACATATCATGTGATATTTATCAGGATACAACCCAGATACAAGACACTGAAATGACCAGGCAAAAACACAGTCTAAAAGGTACTGAGGGTAATGAAACAGACTGTCAGATTTTTATTTACCCTCCAACTTCTGATCAGTCATCAAAGAGCTGAGTGGTGCTTCGGTGAGCGCCATTCTGTATGACATGGCCCTTCCTTCTGGGCCAAAAGTCAGCCCTGAGCAATCGGTAGAAGTAGATGAGGATCATGGTGTCCATGAGGAGCACGGTGATCAGGAAGTAACTGCCATGTTGCAGCATGGAGAAGTTGATGATGATGTAATAGGTTATGTAAAACTGGGTACCTAGGCGAAAGGTGACATAAGTGAAGAGGTTGAAGAACTTGTTGGCGTTGTAGAGACTGGACCCTTGAGCTCCTGCTAGTTTCAGAAGTAACCGTGCATGGAGGGTCATGCTGTTGACTTCCACCAGGAGGGCAACTGCTGCTCCAGCCACATAGCGCTGGTTGTACAGATTGTACAGGAAGCACCATAACACCTGAGGGGTGGGGATACAGGAAGGAATTCATGGATGCGATCAAAGATGTTTTTGCCCTATGTAGGGGTAATGTAACGCATTGTAATTATAAGGGTGTGGCTTGTGATTTGTGGCGTGTGTGGTAGATTTCCTTGTTGATTTCTGCCAGCTCAGTAATTTTTATAAAGTCTTCTATAAGAGCACATTCCTCATTGATTCATAAAGTGCTGTACTTCCATTAGCATGCCCGAGTCTGGTTACCACAACCTTAACTTAAAGCTTTGGGTTATTAATCACTTGTGAATTTTTAAGCATATCATTCAGGATCTACAGTGTGAATTTACACTTATGAATCTACACTTACGCATTTTTAAGTTAAGTATTCAGGATCTACAGTGAAACTAATAATAAAATAGTATGGAGTGTACTGTATGTCTTCCTGTACAGAGTTTAAAGGTTTATAAAAGGGTAAAAATCTATACATTGTTCTTCCTTGTTTGTTTTTCAATTCATAATAGATTCCACGATTATGTGGAAATGGTCAGAATGGTGTGGGTTTTCATTCTTGCTAAGCAGAAGCCACATCTGTGTCTGTGGAAAGCCTAAATGAACTGGTTAAAAAGGTGGAATCAGGTGGGGCTTCTGCTTGATTAGAAGGAAAACCTCACACCAACCCTTTCCGGAAAAAGATTAGAAACCCCAGGTATAAACCATACAAAGTAGATATTCTGTTTAGCAAGTCAATTAAAATTAAATTGAAATGTTTCTCAGGTCTTGTCATGATGTGGCCGCTTTTGTTCCAAAAACAGGAATGAAACTTATCCATTGACCCAGTCATCATCACTAGACGTCTGATCACACACGTCACGTCGCTAACCCAGACGTTCTCTCACAGTGCCAGGTCCTGTCCCAGGAACACGAGCATCTTATCCAAGCCGTCATTATCATTTTCATTGTTACTTCAACTCACAAATATAGCCATACTTTACTCATGTGAATACGTACTGTACTGTAACTGTAGGTTACACCATGAGACTCATCTATAAAATAATATAATGCTAAACTTAATACTGCTGCACTTGCTATTGTTTCCTAATGCTCCTTTTTTGTGAAGGACATACCAAGAGAACCGAGAAGAGATTTTCATTGTTCTGTGTTGCAAAAATGCAACTCACCAAGAAATGATGGAGGAGGAACTCCCATGATCCTAGGGCATGTCCTGAAAATATGATGTCACCTGCATCTTGCACAAAATAACCTGTGACAGTAAAGACCCAGGATTAGTTTAGGTTTATGTTTTGCTTAACAGTTTTCCAGTGTGAGATATTGCATTAAAGATCTTTTATGCAATTGCTCATGTGCAGCATTAAAATAAATCTTATGAGATCAATGAAGACTAGAAACTTTTACTGAAATTAATTTCAATTCAAAATCTTTTGCATCTGTAGATTTTGCACAAATTTCGTTGCTCAGTATTGGAAATACAAGCTGAAGAGTAATCAGTTTACAAAGCAGGAGCATGTGATTGTGTTTCATTAAGAAGCTGAAGTGGATATGGGGATGTTACTGACCTGCGGAAACACTCACAAGCAGGTAGCAGACTGGTGTGGAGAAAGAATGCATGTTACTCAGCATCTCTGGCCATAGGCTCACACTGCAGAGTGATAAAGTAACCACAGATAAATCTACACAGGACAATTATATTACAATCTTTCTATTAATCTTAACCTGTCATAAGATGTAGATGCTCTGTAGTAGCATCTACCTGGTAAAGCACAGGTCTACATTAATGTTCTCCTTCTAATAAGTTCTTGTTTCTATAGTAACAACTTACAATAGGGTCTTATATAATAGAAACTCTATATATACCGAATTAAAAAAACAAAAAGGCTGTGAGGAGAATTCCAGGATTAAGATTTATAACAGGATTCTCCAGCCTTGTAACAATCTTTTAAGTTTTCCATCCCAGGAAAGTCTTTAGGATGGAGGGCACAGTTGCAGAGTTGACATTAACACAAACTCATTGCTATGATATTAAAGTAATTACACATTTGCTGTTATTGGAAAACCTACAATAATCAACATCAGGAAGAAAACAGCATGAAACATCTTCAGCATTGATCAACAACACAGTTGATGTAACAACACTAAAGAAAATTCGATTCTGAGCTCAGGTTACTGTTTGTGTAGAGTTTTGTCTTTTGTGAGCCTACTCCAGGTTCTTAGTTTTCCTCAAAAACAAAATGCTAAATTAAAAAAATGCAAAATGCATTGCAAAAAATTGCAAAATGCAAAAAAAAAAACAAAAAAAAAACAACTAAATGCTGGTAGGCAGATTGGTGACTCTAAATTCTGCCTAGATTTGAATGAATGAGTGTGTGTGTGTGTGTGTGTGTGTGTGCGTGCACATGGTACACTGTGATCTACTGATGTCCGATTAAGGGTGAATGTCCAGCTCACCTTCATTATTTATTTATTTTTTTTACTTTAACCAGGATATAAATAAATGGACATTGAGGAAAACATCGACACATATTACAATAACAAACATTGGTAAATTTTATCTATGATTATTATAGTAAAATAAGTAATTTGCAGAATGTTGCAAAATATTTCAGTCGGGAAATTATTAATTACTTAATTCTTTTTTTTTAATTTATTAACAAAAATTTACAGGACAATAATATTATTGTTTATAAGCTGACCCATATTTCATTTACAGCATTTGGCAGACCCCTTTATACAGAGGGACTTACATTTTATACAACTGAATAATTGAAGGTTAAGGGCCTTGCTCAGGGGCCCAGCAGTGGCAGCTTGGTGGAACTAGGATTCAAACTCATCTTCCAATGTGTAGTCCAACACCTTAACCACTAGGCTTCCACGCCTTTATGTTAGGATTCCAGATTTCCCTCTTTCATTTCCCTAGGATTCCAGATTTCTCTCTTTTTACTTAAGACTTCTATTTCTTCATTCCCAAAGAGTTTCATACATACATTATAAAAAAGATCTAGGCTACAGATGGCACAGATGCTAATATACCACCATCCATTGAAATGAAACACTTGCTATTTTATACTTTCATTATCATTTATGAATTAACCAAATCAGCATTAAACAACTCCAACTCCATCCCTGTAATATCAGTGAAACTATACCTTATCAATCCCAAATTTTCACACACACACACACACACACACACACACACACACACACACACACACAAGCATTTCCCCACCATCGACCACATGAATCAGTGTCTCTTACCAGGTGATGGCCCATGGGCCGGTGAGCAGTGAATGGACCAGAGACACACTGAGGTTTCTCCACTTCCAGGACCGGAGCTCATCATGCATCACTACTTTAGGCAGAGGAAGCTTCCTTAGGAGGTGATGGACCACCCTGAACATGAGAGAGAACAACAACACAGAGAGAACAGGGTTCTGGTCCACCTTCAACAATATTCCATCCATCGTCTCCCGCCTTCCTTTGTAAGGTCCCCTGTGGTGTGCTCTGGGCTTCCTAGGGCTATCCTTTCGCTGTTTGGTCTCTCTTGGCCCCTTTTTATATTCCTTATTAGCCGTCACACATTGTCTCACATTTTCCAGCTCCCTGAGGTAGAGAGGGAGTCTTACTTCTGTGCATTATACTCCTCCCTTGTGTCGAGAAGACTGCTGCTGCTGCAGCTTCTGCAGGCTGAATGGTGTGAGAGGGGTGATGGAAAAAGAGGGGGAGTGGAGAAGAGAGAGGAGACAAGAGAAGGGAAAAGGGAGGGGTGTATGCTCAAAAATGGCCAGGAACCAAGGAGGAGCGACGTCGCATTATTTCATGAAATAATAACAGGGATGTCTGAGCCAGAAGCCATCTTTTTTTTTTCAAAGCTCTGAAACAGCAAGACAAAATGGCTGATTGTTTCCACACAACAATGTGTTGTTTATATGTCATGGACAAATTGCAGGCATTGTCACGAGACACAGAGGCTGTCAGTGGTGAATTCCAATGAGGTGCTGCAGAAATGATCTCTTACAAGCACATTTTGTCATTTAAATCTAACACCCACTTTCTGAAAGAGAGAGACAGATAGCAAGTGTGCCTATGTATGAGTGTCGGGTGTGTGTCATAAAGAACCACTATGATCACACACACACACACACACACACACACACACACACCACCCCCAACCCAAGTCACAACTCCCTTTCAGTGGGGGAAGGGTGATGAGACTCGTCATACGTCATGCATGATGAACAAGCAGTAGCTAAACAATGAGCACAGGCTCAGTCTCAAAGCCTTAAAAAAGTACAACAAACAAGCAAACAAACAAACAAACAAACAAAGAAACAAATAAATAATAATAATAATAATTATTATTATTATTATTATTATTATTATTAATAATAATAATAACAATAATAATAATAATAATAATAATAATAATAATAATAATAATAATAATAATAATAATGCCTTTTCTCCAAGTGATTTACACTGATAGATAGATAGATAGATAGATAGATAGATAGATAGATAGATAGATAGATAGATAGATAGATAGATAGATAGATAGATAGATAGAACTTTAAAGTAATACATTTATATAAAAAAATCCTGTGCAAATCAGAGAGTTAACATCTAGAGAGAGTTTACCAATATAGCTGAAAAAAAATCAACAAGTCCAAAGCTCCAATGCCTGAAATCTGTTGCAGGAGCTCCAGGATCCAGGGATTTCTTTGAAAGCTGGTGAAGAGCTCCTTGCATGTGTCAGTCATTGTGATCTGGAGCTATCAAACCCATTTTGGTAATGGCACAGGCTCACCAATGAAGACCACAAGTACTTGCCCAGTCCACTCCCTCTATATTTTAGCTCTGTGCCTTTCTGTGCAGTGCTGCAGCATAAGCAACAGATCCAAAAACATGCCTTAATGTGTCTCAGAGGAAGCATGTGTTAGTTAGCCTTCACTCTCATCGTAGCTGTCAGTCATGCTATGAATTTTTCATACTTGTCTGAATGAGTCAAAATAAATTAGAGCATAAATCACAGGACATTGATTTATTTTGAATGAATCCATGGTCTGGATATTATCAATGGGAATGTAAAATAGGCACAAGAGGGCAGCACAAACACACCTGAGGATGTATTGCCCTCTTCACTAAGTAGGTTATTAATGTTATTCATCAGTAAGTAAAGAAAGTGTGTTTGAGTCATTTCATTAATGAACAGTACATTCAGAACAAAACCAAAAAAAAAACAGGCATAAAAACGAAAGGAGTTATTTTTTCACCTTAGCTAAAAATCATACTCTTACAAACAACAGCCAGGATTTGTTTTTTATTTTTAGCACTAATATTAAACTAAGGTTAACTAATGTTGTTTATAATTAAAAAAATTATAATAAAGATCCTCTTTTTTTCTTACTTTATTCATTTATTTCCCTTTATTTATTTATATTATATTAGCCGGCAAAATAAAACACGAGGGATTAAAAGCATAGTTTTAGGGTCTATAATGGACACAGTGGACTCTAACCTCCATAACCTCAGAAAATCTCTGGTCTGTATGCTTTAATTAGCTGAATCATCTCTCTCTCTCTCTCTCTCTCTCTCTCTCTCTCTCTCTCTCTCTCTCTCTCTCATATAGAAAACCTAAAAAGACCTCAAGGCTGCCAAGGACCAACAGCTCTTTATCAGTTGTGGTCATTGTGGGGATCAGTGCATGAGAAAGTTTGTCATTCATTAGACACGGACACTAATGTATTTAGTATAACTAGCACATACAATAACAATGAAACTAAATGACAGAAACATGCTATGAAATGGTGTGATTATTGGTTTCAGTAACCATAACAGCTTGTTATCTGATACAGACAATTACAATCATAGAGATTCTCTCTCTGTGCTACTCTATGGCCAACAACTACTGTTCTGCAGCTCTGCAGATATTATTTCAGTCATGTCTAAAGAAATCAAGTCTGCTGTGTTACTATTTGGTGTGTAGAAGCACACTGTTATGTTTTCAAATAAGTTTTTAGGAATCATTTACAATAATTTCATTTATTTCAGTTTTACTTGTATAGTGCTTTAACAACTTTGTCATAAAGCAGTTTTACAGAAATGTTTAAATTCAGGATATAAATTTTGCATTGGAAAATGTGTCCCTTTTGAGCAAGAGTTGAGGAAAGACTCACTGAGACAACATGAGGAAGAAACCTTGAGAGGACCCAGATTTATAAAGGAAGCTATTCTCATCAAAGTGACAAAGGAGAGTGTGATTACAAATCTTTTCCCTTCTATAACTGTATACTATATGGCCAAAAAGTGCAATTATGTAACCGGCATTCATTATGAAGTTTATTCACTAATAAACACACATGCACATGTTCACACAGTACTTAATAATGAATCATAGCATCTATAATTAACTAAGCTTACTTTAGCTTTACAAAAAATGCTCATTGAGGAGGAATGTGCTAAGCCTCCAGGATTTGCTCACAAAGCATTTTCCACCCCAACAATGAGTGATGACTGATCTATGGTCTGTGTAAATGAGAAGCACTAACCAGTATATATAAATAACAATGATTAGTAGAGCCAATCATTTATGTAATAAGTTAATTTAGGTCTCAAAATATTAGAAGCATTATACAAGTGATTTTTTAATTGTGTTTGTATGAAAGTTCATGATGAACTTTTGCAGCCTAAGACTGTCTGGTTGCATATTTCTGTGTTGTGTGTTGGTTCTACGGCTCAGTCATTGGCAAGGAATGTACAGAGCTGTTGTTCTTACTGAAACTGAGAGATCCATTGAACTAAAGCATGCAGTGGAACAGTATCACTGGAAATCTCCACCTCTTTAATTGCTTACTGATATTTCCTAATAAATATGCTATGCTTTGTTGCAAAAATATTAGTCACTGTGACAATTTACCCCAGTAAATGCAGAATTTAGGTGGATTTATGTTTAAGCCTCATGTCCTATGCAGACTCTCAGGTCTATAGATTATATCTAATCAACACTTCAGCTGACTCAGCTATAGGGTCATACTGTATTAGACTGTATGTAGTGTATCATAACCCTGCTAAAAAATCCAGCATTGTCCAATCAAAGACAACAATATCCAGTCAGGGATTTGAGCAAAATCTTGTCAGGCACTACCATGACATATATGTACCAGCTGGTGAGTTATTATGCAGCTGCTCTATTATTTCATGAAATCTAGTAATAAAACCATTTTATTAATAATGATATGTCTAGGTGCAGTGCCACAGAGTCGAGCATTGCTGCCGACTCCAAGGTTCCCAGTTTGATCGTGAGATCGAGGTCTGTACGTGTTCTTCATGTATCCACATGAGTTTCCTCTGCCAGGAAGACAACTGGCTCACATAGATAGATAGATAGATAGATAGATAGATAGATAGATAGATAGATAGATAGATAGATAGATAGATAGATAGATAGATAGATAGATAGATAGATGTAAAATGTAACAGTCTAATGGCCAGGGGGACAAAAGGTTCCTCAGTATTGTAGTGGAGCAGGACAGAGACAGCAGTCTGCCACTGAACACACTCCTCTGCCTGTTGAATGTGCTGTGCAAAGAGTGGTGGGTGTTATCTAGGTTGTGGAGCAGTCTGTCAAGGGTCGTTTGCAGTGAGTCCAGCTCTGTCCCAACCTCAGCCTCTCCAGTCTGTCCAATATCTTTTTGCAGCTAAAAAGGGCAAAGATAATGTTATTGCTGATTCTCTGTCGAGAATGTATTCATAAACATGATGAAAAGATGTTTATTCTTGTGTATGGGGTGTTACGTCCTTGTCTATTTTTGTTTTCTGTTTGGGGGGGGTGTCTGTGTTTCTGTGCAGGATGAACACCGATTGGTTCCTGAGGTTTACCTGGTACCATGCCCTGCCTGGTCAGCTGACTCCCAGCGGCCTATAAAAGGTTCCACCACCTCTAACTGTTTTAGCCTTTTGGCTCATTTGCTGTGTTTGGTTACTCGTTTGCTGCTAGCTAATATTGTGTTAGAGTTGTTTGTTGTATTCGTGTGTTTAGCCATTCCTGTTAATGCTGACTACTGATTGTTCTTTTGACTTCGATTCTGGATTGCACCTGTTTGAACTTATTAGCTAACCTGTAAATATTTGTATATAGTATTATTGGGGAGGTAGAGAGACCAATGGCATTTTTGTTTGAACCTTTTATTGATTGTGTTTTTGTTCAGGGAGTTAGGGAAGTGATTGTATTTTCTTTTCTTTTGTTTGCCAAGTAGGGAAGTTAAAGGGTACAATAATGAGCTGTTTTTATTTGTTATTTTGGCCTTGTCGGCTCCTGAAGACATACCCCCAGTTGTGAAATTGTTCTTCTCATTAAAATATTGTTCTTTCAGTTACCTCTGTTTCCTCGTACCCTTTCATGTTGCGCCTTCACCCCTAGACGGGGCATAACACCACCCCGGCACACCACAACATTTTAAAGCATACTGATGATCACAGATTGGTAAAAGACGTGTTTTTGCAGATGTTGAAGGATGCAAGCCTCCTAAGGAAGTATAGATGGCTCTGTCCTTTTCTGAGGAGAATATCCATGTTTGTGGTCCAGTCCAGCCTATCATTCAGCTGCAGCCCCAGATATTTGTAGTTCCTGACCATCTCCACATCAACTCCATGTATTGACAAACTTTGAGATAGTGGTTTGTTTCTAAAAAATCCATCACCGTCACTTTGATCTTGGAGGTGTTCAGCTGCAGATGGTTGGACTCATACCACCTCACGAAGTCTTTAATCGGGTCTGTTCACCTCCTCCTGACCATCCCTGACACAGCCGAATATCACAGTGTTTCTGTGTATGGCAGAGCTCAGATGTGTATAGGGTGAACAGTACAGGAGAGAACACAGTCTCCTGTGGTGCTCCAGTGTCACTGATTGTGTGTCAATATGTGTGTACATATGAGGATGAGGTTCCCCTTTGAGTCTGGTTCCTATTAAGGATCTTCCTTTACCAACTAAGGGAGTTTTTCCTCCCAACAGTCACATGAGTCACCCCAGACTTGCTTATTGGGGATAAATACAAACACATTTACATATATCTAATATTAATCTTGAATTTTGTATTATATTCATATTTATAATAACTTTTTGTTCTATGTTTATGTTCTGTAAAGCTGCTTCGAGACAATGTCCATTGTAAAAAAGAGCTATATAAATAAAATTGAATTGAATTGAATTGTAAATAAAAGAATTTCCAAGATTATTCCCATTAAAAAAAAATAAATGTCTATATTAGAATGTTATTAAAGTATTACTGAATAGTGAATAGTGATTAGAGTTAAAATCTCATTGTCTCAATTTTTTTTTTTTACATTTATCATGAACATGCTATGCTTTAAAGAAAATACTTTGTCTAAAAATGTAACTATGCATTAGTAGTGCCTTTTGTGTTTGTTTGTTTGTTTGTTTGTTTGTTTTGATTTCCTGAACGCGGAGAATTTTCCAGGTTTAACCTAAATTTGTCCTTTCTCGCGTTCCGTATGGATACAGGAAGCGTTGCTTAGCGACGTCGCAGGCGATGCGATGATTCACAGCAAGATGGAGAAGTACGAGAAAATCAAAGTGGTCGGTAGAGGAGCATTCGGGTAATGCAAAGATAAACACGTTAAATCCGCTCCTTTCTAAATGCCGTCTTTTACATATAGATCCATTCGACAGCTTGCAAATGTTTTATTTTTAAACTAAAAAGTTACTGTACTTTTGCGCGCGTGCTTTATTCTTAAGTAGGATTGTTATTGATGGCTTATAAAACAGATCCTGGGCTTTTCCCCCATACACAAGCTTGTCTTTTTTTTTTTTTTTTTTTAGCATATTCCATATTCCTATATTTGACCTAATCTATTTTATTAGATGTTAGTTAACATGCAGGTTATCCTATGCATGCCTGAGGATTCTGTAATCTGAGCCTGATCAATAATTCACTCCTCTGTGGCTTCTTTAGAAAGAAAGGTTGATATACAGGTGCATTTAGTCTGTAAAGAACGATTTCTTTTGAGAAATATATTAGATACACGACCTCTGTAGTGCAGTACATAATTGAATGGTCTGATTTCAGATAAAGTCTCTTATAAAGATGAAGACCAGATTTTTACCTTCACTTTGAACATTAGCTTGTCTTTTTCTTTCGGACAGAATCGTGCACCTTTGTCGTCGGAGAACTGATGGTGCTTTGGTCATACTGAAAGAAATCCCAGTGGAGCAGATGACCAGGGATGAGCGTCTTGCCGCGCAGAATGAGTGCCAAGTTCTCAAGTTACTCAACCACCCCAACATAATCGAGTATTATGAAAATTTCCTTGAGGACAAGGCACTCATGATCGCAATGGAATATGCACCAGGTAACACGTTTCCAGGTTTTTGTTTTTGTTTTGTTTTTGTTTTTTACAAAAACTTTTTAAACTTTGGCCTTTGGAGAAAATGAGAACTTAGATCAATGTAATGAGTAAAAACAATGTAATTCTGTAATATGGCCAGATTCAACCCATTAATTGAGCTGGATAACAAGCTGCTATACATAAATTAATTAAATGCCTTTATTTTTTGTTGTTCGGAGCAGATCAGAGTTTTTGATCTGTATTTGTTGTTACCTGTCCTGTATATTTTAGGTGGAACTCTTGCTGATTACATCCAGAAGAGATGCAATTCCCTGCTGGATGAAGACACCATACTGCATTTCTTTGTGCAGATCTTACTGGCCCTCTACCACGTTCACAACAAACTTATTCTTCATCGAGACCTTAAAACCCAGAACATTCTTTTGGACAAGCACCAGATGATAGTCAAAATAGGTGACTTTGGGATCTCCAAAATACTAGTTAGCAAGAGCAAAGCTTACACTGTAAGTGCCTTGTGTATCTTTACACCAATTCCCTTTGCAACCATTAAGTATATTTGTGCTGTAATAAATGTTCTTGTAATTGCAGGTGGTTGGAACCCCTTGTTACATCTCTCCTGAATTGTGTGAAGGAAAACCGTACAACCAGAAAAGTGATATTTGGGCTCTGGGTTGTGTGCTCTATGAACTTGCCAGCCTCAAAAGAGCTTTTGAGGCAGCTGTAAGAGAATTTTATACTTGATTTGTCTCAAACCATATAACTTCTGCCTGAACTTGTATAGTGAGAGTCTGAGAGGAGTTGTTTTCTGTTCTCAGAATCTACCTGCCTTAGTCTTAAAAATCATGAGCGGTACATTCGCCCCGATTTCAGACCGCTACAGCCCGGAACTGCGACAGCTTATCCTCAACATGCTTAACCTGGACCCATCCAAACGGCCACAGCTCAACGAAATCATGGCCAATCCCATCTGCATCCGGCCCCTGCTGAACCTCTACACTGACATTGGCAATGTCCGTATGCGCAGGTTGGACAGCTTGCATAACCTTGCAAACCACGCATTAACAAATTGGGGCAGTGGTGGCTAAAGTGGTTAAGGCTCTGGGTTGAGGATTGGGGTTTAAGCCCCAGTACTGTAAAGGTGCCTCTGTTGGGCCCTTGATTGAGGCCCTTAACCCTCACTGCTCCAGGGGTGCTGTATCATAGCTGACCCTACGCACTGACCCCAGCTTCCAAAGTTGGGATATGCAAAGAAAAAATGTATCTCTGCTGTAACGTATATGTGACAAATTAAAGGCTTCTATTCTATACTGATAAATATATTCACTGGATAACTTTTTCCAAACAGAATTGAAAAGCCGCTGTCCACCATGCAGGCAGGTTCTCACAGCAGACCAGGCAGCCGTGTGACTGGAACAAGAACAAGGGGTTCGATTTTATGGCTTTATTAATGCTTTATTTTATAGGGTGGTATTTTTGGGGAGTTTTATAATACATATATTTAAATTTTACCTTTAAGGCACAGGCTCCCCCTGACCTGAGGTAGTTCGGATAAGCGGTAGAAGATGAATGAATGAATGAATGAATGAAATTTTACCTTTATATTTATCAGTGCTTTTTTGATAGATTATGTTATATGTTATTTTACCATTCTCATTGAATGTATTTTTTTTTTTCAGTTTTAAGCCTGGTAAATGTTTTTTTTTTGTAATCTTTATTATTATTTTATTATTATTAATATCAAGTAGGGGCACGGTGGCTTAGTGGTTAGCACATTCGCCTCACACCTCCAGGGTCGGGGTTCGATTCCCGCCTCCACCTTGTGTGTGTGGAGTTTGCATGTTCTCCCCGTGCCTCGGGGGTTTTCTCCGGGTACTCCGGTTTCCTCCCCCGGTCCAAAGACATGCATGGTAGGTTGATTGGCATCTCTGGAAAAATTGTCCCTAGTGTGTGATTGCGTGAGTGAATGAGTGTGTGTGTGTGTGCCCTGTGATGGGTTGGCACTCCGTCCAGGGTGTATCCTGCCTTGATGCCTGATGACGCCTGAGATAGGCACAGGCTCCCCGTGACCCGAGGTAGTTCGGATAAGCGGTAGAAGATGAATGAATGAATGAATGAATAATATCAAGTAATAAAAATTACTACTACTAATAACAATAGTATAGTTGAAACAAGCATGAACATAAGGTGTAATTTTGGGTGTCATTTTTTTCTCCAGGTGGTTTGTCAAGCTTAATTTCGACCAAGATGATGCACTCTCTGCCCTTGTCGTCGGTGTATACGTGGGGCAGTGGCATCTCCACGCCACTCCGATTGCCCATGCTCAACACTGAGGTGGTGCAGGTTTCACTGGGCCGCACACAAAAGATGGGTGTCACCAAATCAGGACGCCTTATCACTTGGGAGGTTAGTTGGTCAGAGTCCAGCTTTGCATCCCGTGTTCACAGAATTTATACCACTCTAGAGTTATGATTCTCTGAGAGTTGAAAGGTAAAAGTGTTCTGGTGAAATGTTATAAATAGCAGTGAATATGGAATAAAGTCTATCCGTCCTTGTTGTCTTCCCTCCATCTCTTGTTGATACTCCTGACTGTGCTCACACCTGCCACTGGCAGAATCCCAAAAGCTTCAAACAGACTGGACATATGCAAGGCTGGAATGGACTGCATAATATTTGGCAGAAAAAGGTTTCTTCGGTTACTTCAGATACTTCGGTTTCCTCCACAGCATGCCATTAGACTGGGGTAGATGATTGTGTGTTTAGTGTGTGAATGGAAGTGGTAGTCTAGTGGTTAACGTGTTGGACTACTGATCGGAAGGTCATGAGTTTGATTCCCAAGTCCACCAAGGTGCCACTGCTGGGCCTATAAATTTAAACTATGTCATTTTTTATCCAGAATATTTAGATTTCTATACAGCTGCTTTGACACTGTCGAGTATTAACAAATAAAATTGAACTGAATTGAAAATACATTTTTTTCAGATGGTCTTCTTAACGTCACCTTCTTTTGAAGAAGTATGTTGTTGAAATGTTTTGACTCGTTTCTGACTCGGTTATCTTTTGATGTGTCCCTGTCACAGGCTCCGACTGTGGGCTGCGGCGAGGCTTCTCTACCCGGTGGTCTGGAGCAGATGCAGCCCCAGTTTGTCTCTCGCTTCCTAGAGGGTCAGTCTGGTGTCACCATCAAATCTGTCTCCTGTGGAGACCTCTTTACAACCTGCATGACAGGTACACAACAAAAACAGTGCAAGAAACAAGGTTTAAATGCTAAAATAGGTTCAAATAAAAGTAGGATAAAATGCTAAAGCTTAATTTACCATTACATTAAAGTGATAAAACTCTTTGGTTTAATATTCCAACTCAAGTCTAGTCACATTCCTCACTTACAATATGAAATCTGTTTTTCACTGAAACAGCTTTTAGCTCAACACAGCATTAAAGATCTGCTCTCACAGTTCATTTGCTTTTCCCTTACAGTTTATTACAGATGACAGATTAATGCTTTTTTTTAGGATTATTCTGTTTTTGTTCAATCCTAATCCCAGTTCACCTTTTGTCATGGGCGGTTAATTCTCTTCTCTTCTCCTTTTGTTTACAGACAGAGGCATAATTATGACATTTGGAAGTGGAAGCAATGGGTGTCTTGGACATGGAAATTACAATGACATAACACAGGTAAGTGTTTTCTAGTTAGTGTTAAAGGTTTCAGAGTTAGTATTTGAGAAGTGTGTGAGGTTTAAACCCAAGGACTTCCAAATAGCCAGTGCTGGACCCTGGGTCTGGACCTCTAACTCTCAAATGCTGAACTGTTTGCTGATTGATTGTATCATTTATCTGCATTGGATAAAGGTGTCTGTCAAATACATAAATTTTATTTCTCCTAATTGTCAGGTGTCTTAACAGATAAAATACAGACCCAAGTGTAGGGATTCATTTAGGGAAAAAATAACAAAGGGCTAGAAACACTAGAAAACTGGAAACACAAAACACGGAAACACAGAAACAGACACACAGACACTGAGGCAGACACTGAGGCAGACACTGAGGCAGACACTGGCACTGAGACTGGCACTGGCACACTGAGACATTGAGACAGAGAAGTGAACCAAAGACAAGGACTCTGCAAAAAAACAGACGCAAGACAACCAGTAAAAATAGGGGTGACAATCATTGAAACACAAGGAACAGATGTGCAGAGACGGGACAGATAAGGAAAGGGCTGGACTTACACACCTGGTACAAAAAAAACAAAACAAAGACACATGGCACAGATAAACAAACTGCAACAATGTCCCCCTAGTGTCCAAACAGGAAAAAGTCCAGGCCAATTCCTGACTAACACACTGACTTGAGGGCTCTATAATTTTAGAACTAAAATACAGGGTTCTAGCAGCAGAATACATAAATAGATAGTAACTGCACTGCAATTGTCTGCTTATAGCATTTAGTGTAACTAACAAGTTTAATTAGTCAGTTAAACTGTTTTTAATAGAGATAAAGAACACTTGGATAATTAGATCTGTTGTAAATGTAAATGTCAGTAGTCTTGTTTAACAGTAAACATTGTTAAACACAGTCACTGTTTCAGATTTTTACTTTCCATATATTTATAGAACAGATTAAACCTTCATGTTGCTTTTTCTCCTTCTGTCTTTGTCTGTATTCGTGTAGCCCAAAATAGTGGAGGCTCTTCTGGGCTATGAGCTGGTTCAGGTGTCCTGTGGCGCCTCCCATGTGCTGGCTGTGACCAACGAGAGGGAGGTCTTCTCCTGGGGAAGAGGAGACAATGGTACATTAACATGAGCTATAAGCTGACCTGATCGAGTAACTCTACATTCTCTCTCTCTCTTTTTCTCTCTCTCTCTCTCTCTCTTTCTCTCTCTCTCTCTCTCTCTCTTTCTCTCTCTCTCTCAAAACCGCCCCTGCTTCCCTTGCAGGTCGACTAGGACTGGGCACTCAGGATTCCCACAATGCCCCACAGCAGGTGAATATCCCAGTAGATTTCGAAGCCCAGCGAGTGTTGTGTGGGGTTGACTGCTCCATGATCGTGAGCACTCAACACCAGATCCTAGCATGTGGCAGCAACAGGTATAAAACTTCAACAGCACCAAACACTTTTATAAATTCTCTTAAATATGTGCAATCTGTTAAGTTCTGAACATTCACACTCCATCTCAATCGGCCAGCAAGGTGATTTGTTCCGGCCCTTCAAGTGTGAAAAAAGACATCGCTAGAATAAAATTATTTCAGTCGGACAACGGACCCTACAGTTCTGAAGTGATGGGCGTCTGTTCCATTCAGCACGAGCCGCAGTCGTGGCACAGAGCAGGAGTCACGTGATGTTAGGCGAGTCTCATGAGCAGCCTCTCCTGTGAGACGCGATGACTGACAGGATGATGACGGATGAGAATCTTTGTTCGTCATTCTCACACATAAATACCATTAAAACGAGTAATCACACATCCCTCACACGCCCAGCACCTGCACCACTGTATGTGTATTGCGCAGACAATGTATACCTGTGCACCCGATTTCACTGCTCATTAATTTCTCTCATTAGAAGGCAGCCTAAATGTTTGCCAATTATTATAGAGATGGCAGTAGTAGTTTAAATAGACATACTAAAATAATTTAGTTTGACAAAAAAATACCATGAAACAATGATATTTTCCATATTGTGAACTTTTTTATTATGTGCACTTAAGTCTCAGTTAAATGAGATAAATTGTAAAGGAGTGTGATACGTCTTGCTGATTTACCCATTTGAATGTAGAAAAAAGTTTACATGGGCATCTTACAATGCACTGATGATGTAATGCAGTTTCATAATTCTGTACATCACAAGCATGTTTAAATGTAGGGGGAAAAAACCTGGTGTCTTATGGTGCGAAAACACAACACATGGGCTCCTATATTGTTGTGTCTTCACTCATATTGCAAGCCAGACTTCTCCAGACCTCACTTGGGATGCTTTTCATGAACTGGCCCCATGACAAACTAATTGAATAGCCCTGCTGCTCTAAGCAGCCAAAGGATACTGTGTGGATGCAGTGAGAGCTATACAGCCACCAGAGGGTGCTGCTGTTTCTGTTTTGCTGAAAGTCTGGTGAAATTGTATTTGTGTAGCGCTTTTAATAATGGACATTTTCCCAAAACAGTTTTAGAGAAACCTGGGTATACATTTTGTTATTTAAAATGATATGTAACGAGCAAGCCAGAGGCAACGGCAGCAAGGAAAACCTCCCTGCAGCGACAGGATGAAGAAAGTTTGGATTAATCAGACTCAGAAGGGAAGCGAAAACATCCTCTTCTAGGTGAAGCGTGATTATAAATCATTTCTCTTCTATAACTGTAGATTATAGAGTATTGTATTGCTTCCTGTTAAAAGGAAATTGAGTATAAGAATTATTTGACTTTCTTGCAGTTAAAGTTGAAGTTATTCACAGTTTAGTGATGGGTGTGTGTTCAAACTGTTCTTAGGAATTGCTGTCTAAAGGTTAGCTAAAAGAACATCCATCCGTATTAGGGTGTCTATGTGGAACCATGCACATGTTCATCTGTCCTGACAGTCACTTGTGTGAGACTCCAAGTAATGGGTTCATCAGGATGGATCAGGTAGGACCAGAAGGATGAAGGAGTCATGATCACTGGTACAACAGGAATAACTCAACAGACAGAGAACGAGAAATAACGGATTATTAGATATAATCTTATGCTGTAATGATTTAAGAAGGTGTACTTTGTGCACAGAGTGAAAGCCAGGACTTCTTAAAGACTAGCTGTGACAGGAAGAGCCTGAAGGTAGCACAGACATGAAGGATTCCTGGAACATAAAGCAGTCACTCTAAAAGGCGGTGGCTCAGAAAAGGTGCCACTAAAGTGCAAGAGCAAACGACAAGCAAAAATGTCATTTAAGTATATTTGTTTTGGTGAGATTTGGTGAGCTGCTGCACAGTCACTTGTTATTTACATATAGCACAAATTGAGATTGAGTGATTGATACATTTTCATGTATATAATATATACTGGTTAGCATGGCATTTGTGACACAGCTTCAGATTAGACTTCACTTTCTTTGGAAAACGTCAATTAACCTGTAAGCTAAACATATTTTTTATTAACAAAAGATCTTTGACATCTTGACCATTCGGACTTTGGCAACATTCATTCATTCATTCATTCATCTTCTACCGCTTATCCGAACTACCTCGGGTCACGGGGAGCCTGTGCCTATCTCAGGCGTCATCGGGCATCAAGGCAGGATACACCCTGGACGGAGTGCCAACCCATCACAGGGCACACACACTCATTCACTCACACAATCACACACTAGGGACAATTTTCCAGAGATGCCAATCAACCTACCATGCATGTCTTTGGACCAGGGGAGGAAACCGGAGTACCCGGAGGAAACCCCCGAGGCACGGGGAGAACATGCAAACTCCACACACACGAGGCGGAGGCGGGAATCGAACCCCGACCCTGGAGGTGTGAGGCGAACGTGCTAACCACTAAGCCACCGTGCCCCCATACTTTGGCAACATTATAAAACAAAAAGATCTTTTTGCAATGCATGAGCTGAAACCCCTGAGGCACTGTCCCAGTATCATCCTGCAGTATTTCCTTGACCAACTAGTATTTCCTTGACCAACTAGTTCTGGTTGTTATGCTTATATTCCTGTAATGCTTGCTGTGTCACTGAGAAAAGCATCAATCATCACAGGGAAATGACCTTTCCACAGTTAATCACCCACATTGTCTTTACTGACTGATACATATGAATGATTATCCTATTAAGTATTGTCTAATAAATTCATACGTATGTTTAATTAAGACTCATGTTTGCTGCTAACCAATATGAGCAGATCAAGTTCAAATGACATTTTCTTTTCTAAAGACCAGTCATATGTGTCCACTTACAGGTTTAACAAGCTAGGCCTGGATACCACCAACTACACAGAGGAGACCCCCTCATGTTGTGAGGTAGAAGAGGTCCACACGTTCCAGCCAGTTCAGTCGTCCCCACTGAACGTTGAGAAGATTGTGTACATCGACATCGGAACGGCCCACTCCGCCTCGGTCACCGGTGAGACGAGGATCCATCAGACTAGTGATCTTTTTTATCTTTTTGTACAGTTATCACAGATCCAGCATGAGAGATTTCAACCAGATTTCTGTTGCAAATGTGCCCTGAAACCCAGAGAAAGGTCAGTGTTTCACATTTGGCAGTAACCAGCATGGGCAGCTTGGCTGCAGCTCTCGCCGCAACAGCAGAGTGCCCTTCCGAGTGCCAGGGCTGCAGGGCATCACCATGGTAGCGTGCGGAGACGCCTTCACTCTGGCCGTTGGTTCAGGTACTAAAATAACCCGGTATCATAAAGACTTAACAGTGGCTGTGGTATCAGGAGATTCGGAGAGAAATTGTTTTGTCTTTTGTGACAGATATTGTTACAAACCATTAGTACAAATAATTGTATTATGTTTCTGTCCCTGTTGGCTAGTTGTATTAAATCTTTTGGTACATCAGAATCTTTTTGTTTCAGCTCTAGGTCACTCTCTATGTGCTTAATGATTTAGTCAGGACCATTAAGCAGCGTCATGTTTTAGTCTTCTTAAAGGCAGAATGAGATAATGCTTTAGACAGAATTGTCTCAAGAATGCAGACATTAGTTATTAGATATTGCAGATATTGGTTACTAAGATGTTATTACCGTGTGATGTTTTACCGCGTTGATGTCTTTTGTCCTTTAGAAAGTGAGGTGTATACCTGGGGAAAAGGAGCCCGTGGGCGCCTTGGAAGGAAAGAAGAGGATTCTGGGATACCGAAGGCAGTGCAGCTTGATGAGAGTCACCCATTCACAGTTACATCAGTGGCTTGTTGCCATGGCAACACACTCTTGGCTGTAAAACGTAATGTAGCATAATATGTCTTTTGACATTCCATTAGAAAACTCTGGAATCATCCACGTCTATGAGTAACAGCAGCCTTACAGTACAGCTCCAAGAATTTGGGATCTTTTATTCAGATTAAAAAATATAAACCAGATACCAAAGTCTATATTTTATATATTGAAACAAAAAATGTTGATGGTTTTCAGTATTTTAAGTAAAGGAAGAGGAACTAGTGAAAGATGAATAATATTCTTTAATGAAATATTTTCTTGTTGGTTAGAAATTTCTTCTCATATGTTAAAGCATACGCTGAATATTGATATATCTGAATATTCGTTTTATGATACTTATATTGTCCATTTTATAAAATTATTATAACAGCGTTAATCAGTAGACATTAATTTCTACATGTTATTAAAACCTGAAAAGTTATAGAAATAGCACTAGCAATATCAGAATTAGCAAATCACTCCACACAGTTGGAATTATATTATTAAGAACTTTCTGGATCCCAAACCTCTGAGCAGGAAGGCACTAGCAGATTGTGCAGGTTTTGTTGGGTTTGAAGCTTTGCACCAGGGCCTCAGATTGTTAATGATGTCTGTTGTGCTCAGTTGACAATAGTAGCAGTGTAACACAAGTTGCACTTTGTTTAGGTCCCATAAAGCTTCAATGGCTTCTTACTAAATGTGCCGTATTTGAATGTAGACATGCTTTGTCCCCAGGAATACAATGAAAACAGGACTATCATGTTTGGTGACTTTCCTGCTGGAGTCAGGGGCTTTTTAAATGTACAATGAGTGAAATATAAACAAGAGGAATAACTTAGTTTGCAGTTTTAAAGATATATAAATAATTGACTGAGTTGTTTCCAGTTTTATATTTCTGTAATATTAAAAGAATTTGAATAGATAGATAGATAGATAGATAGATAGATAGATAGATAGATAGATAGATAGATAGATAGATAGATAGATAGATAGATAAATGTTCAATATACACATCAACTGTTGCTTTCACTAATAATGACACTCTCTTTTACAGCCTTTTTTGAAGACCCTGGCCCTAAGTGACCCGTATACCTCAATGGTATAAGAGAACAGACAGACAACAAACATTCAGAGCAATTAGTCACAATGACTTTTAAAGACTTGGAAGGAAGTGGACTGCCAAAGAATTTCAAGGCATTATGACAATTTATGGAAAGTGCAATAACATCAAAGGTACTATTGTATGGATTATGAAGGCTTATAGGTTTATATATCCAATTGAAATTATAACATATAGTGTGGTTTATGCTTGAAGGCAAAATCTTTTATGAATAACGTCTGTGAACGCTTCAGCTCTGGGATTGTCAGTTTGCTGCTATACAATCACAAAGTAATTATATAACACACTCGCAGGAAGTCAGACCGGTCCTGTAGGATTATTATGAAACAGTATGTGACAGAACTAACATGTAACAGCGGAATTCCAAAAAAAATTTGTTACGTTCTTTGTTCTTTCTATAAATTGCATCATGCTATCTATAACTTTTTTAAACTTTTGTACACCAAAAGAACAGAAATATTCAAATAAATGTTTTTAAATACATACAATAACTAAAAGGAGTTTCTGTGCAAACCAAAAAAAGTGTCTATTTTCTGAATCAGCTTAAAGAATAGTTTATTATTTTAATGAGAACGAGTAATTAAATCCTGCTGAAGCCACATTTATAAAAACCTATTCTTTAACAGTGTTTCATTTGCTTACACTAGACTGCTTTGTATTTTGTGGGGCATATTTAAAGCTCATAAACCGATAGAGGGAGCTCTTTCCTAAACAAATAAAAACCCTCCTCCATCATGTGTGATATGCTTTACAACATAAAGCTACTTGTAAAATTGAAGTGTAACATCTTTAAGCAAAGAGAATAATATATATATATATTGTTTTCGAACATATTTTAAACACTCCTACCTTTTATTAGTACTATTACTATTAATACTTTTATTATAGCCTATAAAATAAATAAAGTTGAGCTTTTTTTTTTTTTTTTTTTTTTTTTATGAATCTAGGGTACTCTATCAGATTATTTAGGATAGACAGATAGCGAGATTACCACGTGGGCAGGTTACGGAGAGAGAGAGATTACAGAATAAATAAATAAATAAACAAATAAGGGTAGTGACGCATTAGGCCACGCCCATGAGACGAAGGTAGGCGTGGCTTGTCCGACCTAAACAGATGGGAGCAGGAGCTTTTGTCCACAGAAGGCTGTCAGTGTTCATGAAGATAGACAGTGGACGCGTTTCACCAAAGACCAAACAACAATAGCAGGAGGAAGCTGACACGTTTCCCAGCCGGACCGCTCGCCTGTTTGTTGTCTGAGAGCCGAAAGACCGTCTTGACAAGAGGACAATAGTGTGGGGCTTTAGGCTGGAGGCTGCAGGGAGGCTGCAGCCTGGAGGTTTAACCGTCAGCGCTCCTTGTTAATAAAAGCAGGTTCTCTAACAGTTCATCAGGGAGAAGATCCGCTTTGTGCCGTCTATCCGCTTCACCTGGTCTGCAGTCACAATGCCCGGCTACGACTATAAGTTCCTGGAGAAGCCCAAGAGGCGCTTTCAGTGTCCGCTGTGCAGTAAAGCCATGAGGGAACCGGTGCAGGTGTCGACCTGCGGCCACAGATTCTGCGACACCTGCCTGCAGGAGTTCCTCAGGTACGAGGCCTTCACACAGACACCTCACAACACTGTACATAGGAGCTGAAGGTGGAAGAAAGAAAGGTCATGTAGAGGGGTTGGAGATGACTGACAAGCCTTAGACATGTGGCTCTAAACGTTTATACACATACACAGACTTGTAGCATGTGTTATTGTGCTGAAAGCTGTTACACACTGAGATACACTGAGATACACTGCTTCACATCACCCAGGGCTTTAGAAGAGCAGGAGGGTTTCAGGGATGTGCAATAAGACACAAAAGGTTTTGTGCATGCAGTTCATGTGCAGTACTGTCAGGGTAGATGTTGGCATGTTGGCATCATCCGTACAGTATCGTGTGTGTTTTCGTGGTTATTTATCTCAGTCTTGGACGCAAACTGTTGTTTCAGTTATTACAGAAAATGCTTTCACTATTGGTCAGATTAGTCATCGCTGAACAAAAGATCATACTAGATTTACATGAATGGACATGGCCCTTTTGTTGTCTTGCATGGATTTCTGGGTGGTGTGTGTGTGTGTGTGTGTGTGTGTGTGTGTAATCAGGCAGTGGATAGCCCAAGCCCTGGCCCTGTCCGTCATTGTACCCCGAGGCAGTTCATTGGGAGGATGGGGCGGATAGGAGTTAATAGAGTCGAGCAGCCTCAGACGTGGGATTAGTGGGGGATTCTTTATAGGATTTAGGGATCCTGTGTGCTGAAAGACCGCTGGACCTTTCCCTCACACCTTATTCATGCTTCAGTGCTTATTTCTATACGGACAAATGCACTACTGTACATCACTCCCATTTCCACAGAACCTTGTAACAGTGACCTCATGCATGTTTACCTTCAGCACTTGTTCTAAAGATCATGTTTATGTTTAACAGAGAAGTGTCCTATTTGTAACTTAAAAATAGAAGCTTTTTAATCTTGCTTTCCACCACATATTTAAATGTCCACGGTCTGTTTTCCTGCCTGCTGTAGAGGGAAAGTACGGTTGCTGGGAATGTTCCACTACAGACATATTAGGTGTCCTGTGACAGGTGTGACGTCGATCTCCAGTTTAGGCTGAATGCTCATACACCTCTGTGCTAACAGCTTATAGAATTTATGCTCTCATGAAAGCCATAGTATCATAAAACACGAGAGTTTTTTGGGAATGTTGAATGTCTCTGCTTTACCTTCTCTCTCTCTCTCTCTCTCTCTCTCTCTCTCTCTCTCACTCACACACACACACACACGCATACAGATAGATAGATAGATAGAAAGATAGATAGATAGATAGATAGAACTTTATTGTCATTGCATAGTACAGGTACACAGCAACAAAATGCAGTTTGGCATCTACCAGAAGTGCAAAGAGTAGCAATTGTGCAAATAGACAAGTGCAGATAAATATGTAGCATATGTACAGCATATAATGTGTATATATATATATATATATAGGTATATATGTAAAAATATGCACAGTGAATAAATATAAAGGCTATAGCAGTGCAGAGATGTTGGATGGACATTGTCTAAAAAGCACAAGTAAATGGTTATAAAGCATTGAAAAAATGTGCAAGCTGAATAAACAAGTATATATGAATGTGAAATATTAGGCAGAATGTACAGTAAGGTGTATATATAGATACACATAAATAAAATAGTGCAGATGTGTATATAAGGCACATGTGTAAAGAATGAGGAGTATAAAACTTATATACAGTAAATAATATTGATTTGTAAAGAGAAGAAATAGAAAAAAAGCTGAGCAGTGTTCGAATCCAACCCCAGCAGCAGAAGGAGATTGTCCTTGTGAGGAAAATGATGAATCATGTTTCTTTTGAAACAAGGCTGACACAGTTTGAGTTACTGATATAAAACACATACTACTATGTTAGTAAATATTCTGGACTTCACATGAAAGCTTTCAAATCATTCTTTGCTTTGTGCTTTTTGTTGTTGTATTTTCTACCTACATTATTTAGGGCTGACTGAGTCAAGATTTTGATCTATTGTTTCAAGTATTGTTTGTGAGTAAACACAGCACACAGACACCATATAGACTCCCTGTCTGATATCTAGTCTGGACATGTCAATCTGTCTTTACATTAGAAGAGGAAATCTTTTGCACTTTGCTCCAGGAATCGTTCGTGCTCAGCTGAAATGGAAAGAAGTACCACCTCGTGTGTGATTCACCCAGGTGTAAAGTTTTACAATAGGAGATTGTGGAGCTACGTATCGTATCATGCTCCAAACTCTGGTTTTTGTCAGATGTGAAACGCTGATGCAGGTTTCTGCTAGTGTTTGTCACGTGAAACTGTCCTAAATGGTCCGTGTTTCCGTTGAAGAAGGAATGTGTAAATAAAAGCAGCGTATCAGGAAGCCGTGTGACTCCTGGGAGAGGCAGGAGAGGCCCATGGTCCTGCGTTATCGCCCCTGCAATCAGCCATGAGTCAGTCACATGCCCATGCCACCATCGCTGATTGGGTAAACCCTGAAGAAGAGGCATTTAAACCACAGCTTTTTCACAGTGGATTTCCTTATGATGAGGGTTAATATGTCAGAACATGGCAGTGTCTTATGTCCTTCAGTCTTTTACGTTTCTGTCCTCTGTGATTTTGTGTCCGCTGTTTGCTGAATGTTTTGGGGGTGGAGGTTCAGTGTAACAGTCGGTTTGGTCCTTTTGTTGGTTCGTTTTTTTTTGCAATTTTTTTATGTTGTATTTGTAAAATATGAGGTATGATATGTTGAATGAGATTTTAGAAGAGAGATGACATCTTTGTGATTTTAAAGTAAAATAATAATCTTTATCGATAGTGTATTTATTGCTCTTAAAAGAAAAATGAAAATGTTGTTAATTATGCCGATGCTTTTATTAGCAACAGTTGTCATCCCTAAAGATGCAGCACACCCATTCTAAAAGAAGAAGAATTTTACATGAAACATCCCTGAAGGTCTCGAGACACTTTTGTAGTTCAATTGAATTCAAATTGTTTTTAGAACAGCCGTTTGTTCTCACACCTCATGGGTCGGGGGTTCGAGTCCGTCCTCCATACTATGTGTGGAGTTCCCATGTTCCCAAGGGGTTTCCTCTGGGTTCTCTGGTTTTCTCCCTCAGTCCAAAAATGTGTTGTAGGCTTATTAGCAACTTGTGCACCAGGATAAGCCCCAGGGTCGTGTTAACCTGTAGAGGGTAATAAGAGGTTCAAATTTCTAATCAGCAAGCCAGAGGAAATAGGAGCACGGAAATGATCCCTGAGATGATATTAGGGAAGAAATGCAAATACAAAATGTTAGTGGCACTGGGATTATAGTGGGATTATAAATGTTAAAAATCCGAAAAAAAAACAAACTACTCAAGCACAATAAACAGTTTGGTGAATTGCATATTCCACTTTAAGTGCAGATGTTTAAATACAAGCAGCATGTATTGGAGAACTGACAAGTACAAGCAAAAGTTTATCCCTCCATAAAAAGAGCTTCTCACGAATCTCTAGATTGTATATGGGCCTGTGTTTACTGTGAGTGGAAACACTTTTTTCTACTCGTTTTTTGTGAATTAAAAAGAAAAATATGTTGCATGGATAGATATAAATGCTGCAGATGTTTTCCTCGTGCAAATTACATCTGGTTTCTTTATTAAGGCTGTTAGCAAGAGCTCGTAGAACAAGCGCAATCAGGAACATGAAGGAGCTTCCTAAAGTTCTAAGGGACAACGCTGTTAAACACAGCGGTACAGAGCCATAGTCAAGATCTCAGTCCCTGTCGGTACAACTGGGTCAGTAATACACAGGTGGAAGGTTCATTCGCTGTTCCTGCTGCCTGGAATAACTTGAATGAGCTGAAACTTAAGAAGCTGATTTCAATTTCAACAGATGATTTTAAATGATATGGAAGCAGAATTATATAGCTGTGGATACGTTACCTGGTTCAGTTATGGACTTAATGATATTCTTCACGTTATACATGTTCATTGTTGGTGTGTGCGTGTGTGTGTGTGTGTTTGTGTGTGTGTGTGTGCATGTGTGTGAATGCATTGAATTTTTTTTCCTGATAAAATAAAGGTTAAATTTATAAAAAATCTTCAGTCTGCTCCTCCTTTCCTTCTCTCTGCGGCTTGTAGTGAGTGCATCCTATAGCAAGTGTAGAGGAAGGAAGGATGAGTTTAAGCATGGTAAAAAAAAAAGGCCCAATTGATGACCAGCAAACTGGAAAAGAAAGGTTTACTTCTCTACTGCTGGAGCCATCTGAAAGAACGACATCACTCCCCATTTAACTCCACATGAATTGACCTCTGTCTATTTAGACCTTTTCCACTGAGAGCAGTAAAATGGTCTCTTGCCAGTCAATAGCTAGTGGCTCTGTTGAGGAATGAATGGGTTGGGGAAGTTCCCTTTTTGCCCTGGATGAGCCAAACGTGTAGGACTTGCCAGCTGGGATGTCACCAGTGTGACTGAGGCTGCTGAAAGGGTGACTGCATCCGGTCTCACTTCCACTTCCACTGCCACTGTCAGGCCACCTGGCTCTGTGCTTCGCCCCGGTCTCTGAATGGCTCTGTTTACATGTTCTGTGAGCGCTCACATGCCCATAATGGGACCGGTCGAGATAAAAGGATCACATTTGCGATGGATTTCCTCATATGAATTACACAATATATTATACATACTTCAGTTCATTTCACTTTTATTTGTATAGCGCTTCACTTTTAACACCGGACACGGCTTTATAGCATTTCTATGTAATTACGAGAGAGAGTTGGATGTTTTATTAATCATGGTGCACTTTTTATACGTTCGCATTTTAATCGTATGAAACATTCCTGGAACAAAATGTTATCACTTAGATTATAAATAGCTGCTCTGTTTGTCTCTCTCTCTCTCTCTCTCTCTCTCTCTCTCTCTCTCTCTCTCTCTCTCTCTCGTAGTTAATGATTTAAAAAGCACATCTTAGAACTACCCGAAACTCCGTCCATCAACATTCAACTACATAACATTACCTTACAGAAAGCTGCACCGTGTCATTTCTATATTTTCCTGCTGTCCCTGTGAGGGTTGTTACTATAGAAACAGTAATCTATTTCAACCAGCGCATTAATACACACCTGTTCTTTGATCTCGGCTGAAACGGCAGAGGTGGATTCAGTCACCGCTCCGAGGATGTGGAACGATCTACTCCTATACATCAGGGACTGTGTTCATTACTCAGTGCAGTGAGTTTCTCCTAGTAACTCTACGGAATTCTAAGTAAATTCTTAGATATGTGGGCGTTTCCTCTTAAAATTAAAGAGAAGATCTTAGTAAAGATAAAAGTTATTCACAAAGCACCTTAAGGTCAAAAAGTTTTAGGAGTGGAGAGGAAGACTTTTAAGAGGCTTAACAGTTTCTTGAGCAGAGGAGAAAATGGCTGAAATGTGAAGAGTAAACAATGTTTAATAATCCATTTACATTTACGGCATTTAACAGACACCCTTATCCAGAGTGACTTTCAATTGTATTTCAGTTTATACATCTGAGCAATTGAGGGTTAAGGGCCTTGGCCTGGACATGGGATTCAAACTCACAACCTTCCGATTGGTAGACTGTTAACCTTAACCACGTTATACATGCATGTGTCTACATATCGTCGCTGTCGGGCGGAAACCTCGTATGTCCAAATTTTGTCAATTTCATATTTTTTCACATATCGATGCTATTGGTCAGTCTCCACGTGGGTCTGTTATTTTTACAAGTTATTAACCAATCTAAAGTCTTGAAAATAGCTTGAGAATCGATAGCTGTAATGCTTCTGTGCAGAAAGAAACCCGTGAGCCACGAAGGTAAGTTTGCGAGCAGATTAGACTAATTTCCACCTATTAGACAGCCTAATCAGCTTATGGTGTTTTGTATTGCATCACTTATAGCTCTTAAACCTTTAAAATAGAGTTTAGGAAGATGTATGTAACTACAGTCATTAGCTTTGGTTAACTAATGAACCCTTGTCTCTTGTCAAAAGGTTCAACGTGACCGCAGACTTTATTGAACACTGCTGGCAGCGGCGACGTCTGTGTCCGTACCGTTCTTATCAATGACAGCATAATCTCGTATCTCCCTGCTCCCAAGTCATAAAGCTTGTATCTCCGATAAAACGTGACTTTGGGAAAATGTGTTAATGTTGGTACACAACAGTATATGATAGCAATATAAGGTATAATAACAACTTTAACGATACAATGTTTAATAACTCAAAAACATACAGCGTTTTTTTAATTTCCTGAAAAATAATGGTTTTGGAGATACGAGGATTCCGCCCGACAGTGACGATATGTTACTTTAAAGCAGTTGAGAGCCGAAACAGTTGGAAAATACTGGTTTACATACAACTTTAACACTTCTGCACAGCAATCTGGTCAACAGTTTGCGCTTTATAAAGAAAGTGTTCTTATTCATTGGTTTTATTGATTTGCAGCTGATCGTCTATCACAGGTAACGAGCAGCACAGTGATCTAAGACTCAGCTTAACACGCAGACTTTAACCTGAGCGTTCTATAAGTTTTTATGTTGATGAAAAATATTGAGCACATGGTTCCTTACAGACTCCAAGTACAAAAATACTTGCAGCAGGTCCAGTTCACAGTGAGTGAACTCGTGTAAAAGATCTCTCTTGTCAAGTAAACTGAAATAAATTCCATGCCGTTTTAAAATCTAGGGATTTCTCATAACAGCATGGATTCCTGAACCTCGTTCAATGCAAAAGTTCAGAGATTCACATCTGCTGCAGTCCCATTCAATCACTGCAACCTCTGCAAAAAACACTCGCCTGGCCTTGTTTTACTGTCCAGAGCAAAAGCATGTGAGTAAATATTACATAGAACATCCTGTTTAGATTTTTTTTTCTTTGTTTAGATTTAAGAGGATGGTGTCAGTGGATAAGTTCTTGTCTCACGTAGTAATACGAGTAGAGGAAGGAAAGTGAAACTCCGGGTCCAGCTGTGAAAGTTGGCCATTTGTTTCACACAGCTGCAAGAGCCATGTGCGGTGTGAGATGGTTATTATGAACATATTTCATTTGGATGTTTGGAAATGCGTCCAGTTTTCTAGGTCTGTAAGCGTTACCAACGTTTTAGAATTTTAAAGCAATTACAAGCAGATTATCGTTAACAGTTAAATCAAGAGCATGTTGAATTGTAGCCATGTGTGAATTTGATAAGCTAGTAAACTTAATGTTGTCCTTTCATTAATGACCACCATGTTACAGGCTCAGTACTACTAGGGTTTTGTGCAGCCAGCTGTTGGTAGAATTGAAGTCTTTATTTGTCACATAGACATTAAAGCACAGTGAAATTCTTTCTTCACATATCCCAACTTTGGAGGTTGGTGTCAGAGCGCAGGGTCAGTCATGATACAGCACCACGGGAGCAGTGAGGGTTAAGGGCCTTGCTCAAGGGCCCAACAGTGGCAGCTTGGCAGAGCTGGCGCTTGAACCCCTGATCCTCTGTATAGCAACAACCACTCGAGCCACCACTGCCAAGAGATAAAGCTCTTTGTGGAGATTTGGAACAAGTCCAAAAGTACAAACCTTCCTTCCACTGAATTATTCGAGCTATGTGCTAAAGTACACTTACTGTACATATGGAGCCTGCTGTGACCAGAATAAGAGTTTAACAGCTGAACTGGGAGTTGTTTCAAGTGTGTGACTGAACTTGTACAGATTTGCATGAAAGTATGACAAGAACATTGACAGACCTGTTGGACAGATTTGGGTGCATTTAGAGCTCAGTTCTCAGCATGTTGTTCCCTTTAAGATTGTTTAGACTTGTACTTCTAACCCTGAATCACTTACTTATCTGTTACGTCAGATTATTAAGCCTTACGGGTACATGCAGTATAGTAGAAGAAGCGCTCAGCTGTAAAAGGAATGGACACTTTCAGACTGTGAGCAGACGTCCGGTCTGATTATTTTTCTTTGGTGGACATCATGAACACAGGTGAAGCAACCTCGCTTCACCTGAGTTCATGATGTCCACCAAAGAAAAATATACTCTGCAAAAGATACTTGGAACTTGAGCAACAACAACATGATCTTTGTTTGTTTAAAAAGCATGTCATTTCCTGTTGTTGTTGCCTGCATAAATACTTGCAGAAGAATCCGTCAACATTTTCCGTACGTCTAAGGATCCACAGTCTCTGGGTTTATTACAGCTCCATATACTTTCACCTGCAAAAGTCAGCATGCGATTTTGTATATGTAAGCGAACGGATCTGCGGCCTAAATAAAATAAATCAGATTTAGTGCCTTATAATTACTCATGTTGGGACACTAACACACTGACTAATAATCAAATGTATTCGTTATTAATAAGTCTGATTTGGAAGTAAAGCTGGGACCAAGTTGCATTTTCCAGCAGACAACTAGGGTTGAGCTGAAGAGTGAACCTTCTGAACACTTCTAGACATTGTGGATAGATTTTAACATATAGACTCGTATTTATTGATTCCGTTTGGTGGAGCAGTTACTGTAAGAAAGTTATTGCAAGTATAGATTTATCTTTTAGATGACATCTAAGTTCAAACTGTTTCACTGTTTTCTTACATTCTATAGTTTTAAACTTGACCCTGTTTAACTCAGTATGTTATGCTGGATGTTGGGAAATGTTGGACTGGAATTGTTTGCCCTACAGTAAGACATTTTTAATCCATCCATCCATCCATCCACCCACCTATTAATCCATTTTCTACACCACTTCCCCTACTGGGTCACAGGGAACCTGGAGTCTATCCCAGGAGACTCGGGGCACAAGGCCAAGTACATCCTGGATGGGACGGCAGACCATCACAGAGCACGATCACACACACACATTCACACACTACGGACAATTTAGCGCTAATCTTTCTACAGTTCATGTCTTTGGTCTGAGGGAGGAAAACGACACCCTACACTGGTTGGAGTTTCATCATCTGGTGTGCACACTGCTGGGCATAGATCTGCATGGTACACTGGGAATTGCTGTGGAAAGGTACCAACTGGAGACTGTCACACCATCTTTGAGCTACTGTCGGTTGGGTCACCTTTATGATCGGGCCTTCATCAACAAATATTTGAAGACTTCGGCAGGAAGGAATTAGTGTCGGGTCTGTGGTGAACTCGGAAATTGCGGTGACAATTCCACTCGACTACAAGCTGTTGTAGAATGGACATTGTGTACATTTACATAATTTACTGTCCAGTGTCACCCAAATGAGGATGAGGTTCACTTCCGAGTCTGGTTCCACTCGTATCTTCTCAGGGAGTTCTTCCTTGCCACCATCACCTTCTTGTTCATTAGGGATAGATGTTAGAGATATATAGAAACTTAGTTTTAAACTTTACCATTTTTATTCTGTTTCTATACTTCTGTAAAGCTGCTTTGAGACAATGTGAATTGTTAAAAGTGCTATACAAATAAAACTGTCCAGGATGAAATATAGCTATGTTACTGTCCAAACGGATAATGAATAGTAATGATGGGAACAGTCCATCGTTAGGATGCCATTTATCCCAGTATCTATATTTATTATTATTATTATTGTTGTTGTTGTTTATTATTATTATTATTATTATTATTATTATTATTATTATTATTATTATTATTATTATATCTTCCAGTCAGACAAGTAAGTAGTTTATTCAGATGACCCCTAATTGTGCGTGGGATCTAGCAGAACTGTTCTCCTGTGTTTTTGTTACACCTGCACAGAGCTCATTTCTCCCACAGTCCATCTGCACAGGTTAGTGCTGTTCCTCGCTGATCTCCACACCCACCTTCCCTGTTCCATACCAGCCGCTAACCTCCAGTGTCGGTTTCGGTTTGCGGTGACCTCGCCGTGTTGTATCTCCAATGCTAACAAATGTCTTGACAGAAATCTCTAGTGTGAGTCTGCATGCACTGAGCAGTGTGAAAAGGCTTGTTGTGTAGTTGATATACGAGCGTGACCGGACTCGGGAAGAGCACGAGCAGCTGGACGAGCACTGAGCAGGAACGTGCGGATCTCTGGTTCAGGGGCACCTGTTCTGTGAAAGGTCCTCTTTAAGGCTGCAACAGGTGCTGCACTCGTTCACCGTTACTGCCAGCACGTCCGGTTAAGGTCAGCGCCTTCGCTTCTGTTCCTCAGAGAAAAGAGCATCTGTGGTGGCTTCCTTCCTTTCCAAGCACAACGGATCTATTCTGTTATACCAAGGTGGGTCTGTTAGCAGCCTACACAAGCATGTCACCGTGTATGTGCCATTCGTCTGGCTCACTGCCAGCTTTCAGATTTATCAAAACGACAGTCTGAGCACATGTCGTCGAGTGACACAGCCAGACCATTGATTACTTCAGTGAGAAAAAATTGAGGAAAAAAACCCTTAGTAAACTGTTCCAGCTGATTCATTAGCTGATGAATTTCCTGCTTTTCTAATTGAACACTTTGCAGCCAGAGAAAAACTTTAGAGTGGCATTTCATTACTCAGGTTTCTAAAGCAAATTTGTGCATTATTTACAGCCGTGGTTCTTACAGCACTGTTCGTGGTCCTGATAAACTCTAAGCAGTTGCACTTTTTCACATTGCTGCTTGTTTCTAAGTACCTTTAAAGAAAGGACCAAGGCACTTGGTGGTTTCAACCCATCTCTCGGTGGCAGATGTTTTACCCGATATACCCCTCTGTGCAGATGTTACCTGTTTGGATCTGTTTGATGGGGAGGTGTTTGAGATTGTCTCAGCTATATGTCTGTATACGCAAACAAACTTGTACACCTGATCCCAAGGACCTCACTTTCTCTGGTTGCCATGGCCACCACAGCGGTGCTTGCAGTAAGTCAGAGCCCGGGCTGAGTGTGCTGACTGATAAATGATCAACAAGCATTTTTTTTTCCCTCTCTGATTCTATGGCCTTGGCAGGAGAAGCTAGACTTGCATTTAGATCATTACGTTAAGCACACGTCCACTTTCTGATTTGAAGAGTTTGATAAATTGCTGAAACAGAGTAGGAAGCAGCTGCAAAGGAGGAAAGTTTTGGGGCGGGAGTTTCAGCATGGTGGAAATGACTCATCACACATTATGTGCGTGGCAGTGTTGCCGTGCCATAGCACAACCCGTGACTCAGCCCACCAGTTACTCAGCTGAAGATAACGAGCAAAATTATTAACTTCCTCTGAAACACAACTGTACTTTTGAACAACTTTTAACTAACTGACTCACTGGAAAATCGATCAGTTCAAAAACCTCTGCGTCTGTCACCTGAAGCATCTTTAAATGCGGACGAGGAAACGGAAGACAGGAATTTGGCGTTAACGTACGACCTTATTAACGTCAAGAAGGCGTGGACGATTCTTCTTGCTTTCCTCCACAGTTGCTTAGATGTGATGAAGTAAAACCTCCACCAAGTCTGACCTTCACAGACTGAGCCCCAAAACCTTTACTTCTCATTTGCTGCTAATTTGCTGTTCATGATATCAACCTAAATTCTAAATATCCTCTTCACTGGTTACTGCTGATCGAAGTAAATGTCTGGATTTTTTAAATCATCATCAGAAACGCTGAGGATAATCAGGATAATCTGCATGCTGACCCAAATGTCATAAACATTTAGGTTGAAACTTCAACAAATCTACGAACATATGACTAAGAACGTTTTTAAACTAATAAATTTCTGCACTAGAAGAAGAATAAAACACTTGATGTTTGTACCTGATTTTAAAAAAGGTCTACATTATTTATTTTTCTTTTCATTTCATGCATCTAGCGTGACATCTCTGTCTTCACGGTGGTTTAGACACTAAAGCCCTGAACGAACAGGTATTTATTCTGAAAGCATGTGGGTTAGAACCTGGGAGCTGTCTATTATTCCAGTTAAAACATGCTGGGTCATGCTGGAAAAAAGGAAAACCATTTATTCACTGGATTGTGTGAAAGAGAGAGCACAACAAAACCTAGTCAGCTCCATAAATATTAAAAATTGACAAATTCCTCTCCACTTGCTTCTTTTTTTCCTACCCATCCTGAGACATCTAGAGATTGTACCAGCACCAGTTGTGTTCCGTGTCATGAAGACTTCGGACCTTCAGTGAGATGAGGAAAACCCTGTGAGGATCCTGAGGCATCTAGAGATTGTACCAGCACCAGTTGTGTTCCGTGTCATGAAGACTTCGGACCTTCAGTGAGATGAGGAAAACCCTGTGAGGATCCTGAGGCATCTAGAGATTGTACCAGCACCAGTTGTGTTCCGTGTCATGAAGACTTCGGACCTTCAGTGAGATGAGGAAAACCCTGTGAGGATCCTGAGGCATCTAGAGATTGTACCAGCACCAGTTGTGTTCTGCTTCATGAAGATCGCAGTCATTCAAAGAGAAGATACCAACTCCATGTGGTCTTTAAGGACAACAACCTCCTAATCAATACACAATTATCAGACTGTATCTGACTGTAGAAAGAACATTATGCATAATAACACACTCTGGTGTTTATAACAGTTTATAATCACACCCTCCAGTGTCACCCAATTGAGGATGAGGTTCACTTTTGAGTCTGGTTCCTCTCAAGGTTTCTTCCTCTTCCCCAAAGGGAGTTTTTCCTCACCTCAGTCACCTCAGGTTTGTTTATTAGGGATAAATACAAAACCCATTTAAATATAAGTCAATGGAGTCAATTTTAGACAATGGACGTTGTCTTAAAGCAGTTTTACAGAGAGAGAAAAAGTTTGAATTAAAAAATGTAAGTATTTATTTAGCACTAATGAGAGGCAACTCAGAGGCAAAGGGAAAACATCCCTGAGACATTATGAGATGAGGAAGAAACTCCAAGAAGAACCAGATCAGAGTCAGGATGTGGACATTATTTATACTTTTAACACCTTCAAGTTCTCAGTGATTGTGGATGATGAATCACAAATTTGTTTGATATTAATATCATCAATCCCTTTGAAGGTAGAAACCTTCTACCTTCTACCTTTTTGTGAATATCTTTTATCTTGAATATTTTATTCTGAATATCTTTCCCTAATAGGTTACAAAACAAAACAAAACTGCCAAAAAAGCAGTAATATTCACTCTCATCCTTTTGAGGGACCAAATGTAATTGGACATTATCAACAAACGGTCATGTATTTGAATTAAACAGGACATCCTGCTTCTGAACACCTGAACAGCTCTTAGCAATGGCTCTAATTCTTACAGCGTTATTTTTAGAGCTGAAATCTTTTCCTAAATCCCTTCTGTGTCTCCCGTGAGCTGCCTCTCACCCTGAATTAGAATTGTGAAGGCTGAGACTCCTTTTGTTGCAGTTTAAGAAGGACTCACTGACACCTTTTGAAGTGCCGTGATGATCTGGGCAGTCTTGTGTTCAGTAAGCTCTTCAGCCAGGTGATGGCCTGCTCCTGGATCACTGATCTCAGCTTTTAATCACTTTTCTGCACAGGAATCACTAGAAACCTTCGGAATACTGTCAGTAATTCAATGAGGAAAAAAAGTTTTTCGGACTAAACAGTTTCCTTGTGTGTGTTTGTGTGTGTGTGTGTGTGTGTGTGTGTGTGTGTGTGTGTGTGTGTGTGTGTGTGTGTGTGTGTGTGTGAAATCAGGTGACGTGTGAAAAGGGTGTGTGGGGGATGAAAGACAAGGGTCACAGTGAAGGATTAAGGAAGAGAAGGTGGGCATGAAAGTAGGAGCTGTGAGGTTTGTCTTCTTTCGGTGGGAGAGTTTCACACCTACGGAGTTGCACCAGAAGCATGAATCTCTACTGTTTCCACCTCTTGTCTTCTTTTCAAACACTGCTATAATACATGAAGTGACCATTGTGTTGTCTGATGTGGGGTCAAGTTCCACTGCAGGAACTGGGTTTGAGTTTGTTTCCTGCCTGATGGAATCAGAGGAGGAAATTTTAATAGCAATGTTTAGATGGAACTTTACTCAATTAACCTTACTGAATGACCAGAGGAACTGTATAGACAGACATTATGAAATACTTTTGATTGACCAGAACAAAGCCGAATGAGAAAACTACAAGCTCCTGTGCCCCTTTTCCATCGATGCAGTTTGCTGGTTCGGAGCCTAATTTAGAACCAGTTCTTTCTTTTCCGACAGCCAAAGCACCGGCTCTGAACCAGGAAAAGTGGTTCTTAAGTAGCACCAAAACGTTGCTGGTCTAGACTTAAGAACCGCTTGTGTCAGGGGTTGTGGGCGGGGCTGTGGGCGGGGCTGTGGGCGGGGCTACTGTTAGCGCATTTGATAATGTGCCTTAAGTATACTAATGTTTAATACACTTTTACTTTACCGCGATATGATACATTATCAGCACACATGATAGTAAGTAGCTACATGCTAAGGCTAACTTTTTACTGTGTTAATGATAAAATAACGTTATGTACTTTCTCGATAACAACCTCCGTTTATACAGATTACATGGAGCTGCACGTACACGTTGGATTCACCGCGTTTAGATGTTAATGTAGGTTCACAAAGCCATGAGCATTAACAGTAAAGCAACATCCGCCATTGTTGATGTGTTTGTGTTTGCCGCTGCTGTGCTAACGTTGCTGGGACACGTGACACGTATACAGTGACGTCAGACTCGGCTCTGTGATGCTTTCTAGCTGATGGAAAGGCAAACCGGTTCTTATGAGGTTCGCCAGTGGAACCAACTTTGAACCAGCACCAGCACTAGCTCTGAACCAGCACCCGGTTCTTTTTGGTGGAAAAGGGGCCACAAGTTCCTGGAAACCACAACAAGGATCCACAAGTTCCTGGAAACCACAACAGAGGAGCTAAAAGCACAGCGCAATGTTTTGACTTCCTAAAAATGTCTCCTAAAAAATGTAAACGATTTAAAACAACGTTAGTTCTAGAGACGTCTCGGACCTCAGATTACAGAAACCTCACATACCGAAAAATCAAATCCTCTTTGTCAGTGCCTCAGAACGTAAAGCAGCCACGTAATGTTCACCTTGTTACTCAGCAAACGTCAGAAGATTGGAGAGATTCATTGTTTCTCACCATGATCAGAAATTCTTGACTCAGAGTTGCAGCTACAGCAACAAGCAGCATTTTCACTGAGATTGTGTTAATGTAGGGAGAGAGAGAAAAAGAGAACGAGAGAAAGAAAAAGAGAACGAGAGAGAGAGAGAGAGAAAGAACGAGAGAGAGAGAGAGAGAAAGAACGAGAACAAGAGAGAGAGAGGGAGAGAAAGAAAGAGAACGAGAGAGAGAAAGAACGAGAGATATAGAAAGAGAACGAGAGAGAGGGAGAAAGAAAGAAAGAGAATGAGAGAGAGAGAGAAAGAGAACGAAAGAGAATGAGAGACAGAAAGAGAGCGAGAGAACGAAAGAGAATGGGAGACAGAAAGAGAACGAGAGAGAAAGAGAACGAGAGAGAAAGAGAACGAGAGAGAAAGAGAACGAGAGAGAAAGAAAGAATGAGAGAAAGAGAGAGGGAGAGAGAGAGAAATAGAGACAACAAGAGAACGAGAGAGAAAGAAGGAACTTGTTTAGAAGGAACATTACTGATTTAAGCTTAACTGAATATCCAGAGGAATACTTTTGAGGGACCAGAACAAAGCTGAATGAGAAACCACATGTTCTAGTTTGGAGTCACTGATTCTGGTCTGTACTGCTACAGGATCTACTCTGTAGATCTAGAAGTGACCTAGAAGCTAAAATAAGATGTAGATCCTCTGGTGGAAACCCAGCAAAACTTTTGGACTTTTTAATAAAACGTCTCCTTAAAGATTTAAACGATTTTAAGACGCAGTCGAATCTCCGCTTTCTTCCATCTCCGATCTTCACGGACTCCTGGTAGGAAAGCGTGTTTAGCGTGTTCAGGCTGTAATTCTGGTGCCCTGGTCAGCAGCGAGGCTGAAACGAGGTATCCAGCCATGCATGAAGTGCTCCAGCTCCATCAGGAAGATTGCTTCAGCAAATACAGCAGGAACTAATGAAACAGAATTGATTTCTCTCCGTCTCAGACGCAGCACACTGCCATTGTTCATGACCCAGAATTAGCTGAGTGTTTGAGCTGCATGCTGTCATTCAAACACCAACTCAATTCTTTTAGGCTTTTGTGCTACAGATTTTTATTTTAAAAAAAACAACAAACTAACTAACCAAAGCCTCAGGTGCTAATCATCACAGTAGACTTGTTATATAATGCAAGTCGTGTGAAACATTTTTCTATTTATTTGTTAATAGCAGTCACAAGCATGTAAAGTTTTTTTTCTTTCCTCAACTTTAGTTCCTCCTCACTATTTAGTTCTAAATGAACAATATATTATGATACTAATCCTATATTGTATTGTAAAGTACTGCAAAATTATATATATATTTTTCTATTTATTTCATTTCATTATTGTGTTCTTTTCTATTTTTTTTAATCCCTTTTTTCCCTTTATTCTTTTTGATGACCATTTTTATAAAACGAAGGAAAAATGCGTCACCGCACGTGGTACCATTTAAGATCGGATATGAATACGGTGGTATTGCTCAGCTCTTCTCTTTACTTCAGCTCACGCAGGCGTTTAGTCGGGCCGAGGTGGTTAAAAGTGGCGCTCAGAGTGTTTTATCGGTGAAGGTGTTGATGTTGATCCAGTGCGATGTCAGCACTTGGGTCCATTATGCAAGATTGATATCATCGCCTTCTTTAATGCTTCAGCAACTTCACTCAGTTCTGTGATATTGAAAAGTATTTTAATTTAGGCTGCAGGTTTAATGCAGTAGGATGAATTGGGAATTGTATTAAAACAGTGTGTCAGTCACCTCATCTGAGATGTAAACAACCTCAGAAATCATCAATGAGGTTAAAGGAAGCTGACATTTGGAGCATAAATGCAGATATTTTGCTAACCTTTTAGCATGAAGTCACTGTGTGGATTAGATCACAGATGGCAACTGTTCTCTGAAATGTCAACGCTGACGATGCTGGGAGAAGCGCATGGAGCGGAGGACCATGACGTAAGCGTGAACCTGCGCGACCTGCCGTGTCACTCGTGTCAAAGCTGGTGACTGAACTGCCTTTGAATCTCAAATGGCAAGTGAATTACACGTCATAGTGTTTTGACAGAAACTTGTCCTTAGCGTAATCAGCAGCCTCTTCTCTCATGACAACAGTGTAAATACTGTCTGGGTCAAAATCTTTACTCATTATGATGCTACAAACCCATTTCCTGCTCCATTTGCAGTCAATATGAGGCGTGAGAGATACACATGAAGTTACCATTTAGGTTTCTAATGTGGGGTCAGGTTCCACTGCAGGAACTGGGTTTGATTTAGTTTCCTGCCTGATCGACTACATCGACCCTTTCATTTCCTGTTAAAGACGACGTTAATTCCAGTACTGAGATTTTGCAGACCTCAGATTACAGACACCTCTCATACTGAAAAATCAGATGCTCCAGATGCCATGTAATGTTCACCTTGTTACTCAGCAAACGTCAGACGATTGGAGAGATTCATTGTTTCTCACCATGATCAGAAATTCTTGACTCAGAGATGCAGCTACAGCAACAAGCAGCATTTTCATTGAGATTGTATTAATGTAGGGAGAGAGAGAAAAAGAGAACGAGAGAAAGAAAAAGAAGAAAAAGAGAACGAGAGAGGGAGAAAGATAGACCGCTGGGGCAGTGGTGTTTCAAGCAGATAAGGCTCTGGATTGTTAATTGCAGGATCAGGGTTCAAGCCCCAGCACTGCCAAGCTGCCACTGTTGGGTCCTTGAGTAAGGCCCTTAACCCTCCCTCCCCTGTGGTGCTGTATCATGGCTGACCCTGAGCGCTGACCCCAAACTCCAAATTTGGGACATGTGAAGATTTCACTGTGCTTTAATGTCCGAGTGTTCTGTCGGTGTAGAGTTCTGTCCCGAGTGTTCTGTCGGTGTAGAGTTCTGACCCGAGTGTTCTGTCGGTGTAGAGTTCTGACCCGAGTGTTCTGTCGGTGTAGAGTTCTGTCCCGAGTGTTCTGTCGGTGTAGAGTTCTGTCCCGAGTGTTCTGTCAGTGTAGAGTTCTGTCCCGAGTGTTCTGTCGGTGTAGAGTTCTGTCCCGAGTGTTCTGTCAGTGTAGAGTTCTGTCCCGAGTGTTCTGTCGGTGTAGAGTTCTGTCCCGAGTGTTCTGTCAGTGTAGAGTTCTGTCCCGAGTGTTCTGTCAGTGTAGAGTTCTGACCCGAGTGTTCTGTCAGTGTAGAGTTCTGACCCGAGTGTTCTGTCAGTGTAGAGTTCTGACCCGAGTGTTCTGTGGGTGTAGAGTTCTGTCCCAAGTGTTCTGTCGGTGTAGAGTTCTGTCCCGAGTGTTCTGTGGGTGTAGAGTTCTGACCCGAGTGTTCTGTCGGTGTAGAGTTCTGACCCGAGTGTTCTGTCGGTGTAGAGTTCTGTCCCGAGTGTTCTGTCGGTGTAGAGTTCTGTCCCGAGTGTTCTGTCGGTGTAGAGTTCTGTCCCGAGTGTTCTGTCAGTGTAGAGTTCTGTCCCGAGTGTTCTGTCAGTGTAGAGTTCTGTCCCAAGTGTTCTGTCGGTGTAGAGTTCTGTCCCGAGTGTTCTGTCGCTGTAGAGTTCTGTCCCAAGTGTTCTGTCGGTGTAGAGTTCTGTCCCGAGTGTTCTGTCAGTGTAGAGTTCTGTCCCGAGTGTTCTGTCAGTGTAGAGTTCTGTCCCGAGTGTTCTGTCAGTGTAGAGTTCTGTCCCGAGTGTTCTGTCGGTGTAGAGTTCTGTCCCGAGTGTTCTGTCGGTGTAGAGTTCTGTCCCAAGTGTTCTGTCGGTGTAGAGTTCTGTCCCGAGTGTTCTGTCAGTGTAGAGTTCTGTCCCGAGTGTTCTGTCGGTGTAGAGTTCTGTCCCGAGTGTTCTGTCGGTGTAGAGTTCTGTCCCAAGTGTTCTGTCAGTGTAGAGTTCTGTCCCAAGTGTTCTGTCGGTGTAGAGTTCTGTCCCGAGTGTTCTGTCGCTGTAGAGTTCTGTCCCAAGTGTTCTGTCGGTGTAGAGTTCTGACCCGAGTGTTCTGTCGGTGTAGAGTTCTGACCCGAGTGTTCTGTGGGTGTAGAGTTCTGACCCGAGTGTTCTGACGGTGTAGAGTTCTGACCCGAGTGTTCTGTCGGTGTAGAGTTCTGATCCGAGTGTTCTGTCGGTGTAGAGTTCTGTCCCGAGTGTTCTGTCAGTGTAGAGTTCTGTCCCGAGTGTTCTGTCAGTGTAGAGTTCTGTCCCAAGTGTTCTGTCGGTGTAGAGTTCTGATCCGAGTGTTCTGTCAGTGTAGAGTTCTGACCCGAGTGTTCTGTGGGTGTAGAGTTCTGACCCGAGTGTTCTGTGGGTGTAGAGTTCTGTCCCATAAAACATGCTGTATCACCAAGCATCCTGACTGGTAGTATTTCATATTAGAGCTGGACAGCAAACTTCCACAACAGACAAACATGAGGGACGTGTTACTCTATTCTGAGCACATGGTACAAACACATGTTTCTGCTGAAACACACACACACACACACACACACACACACATTTCCTTTTAAATCAGGAGCTCAAAATCACCACTCGTGCTATTGTCACTATGGAGAGAATTGTGAGGTGATGTAACAGGCCTAATATTGTGGGCTTTCCAGTCTGCTTAGGATTCTCTCTCTCTCTCTCTCTCTCTCTCTCTCTCTCTCTCTCTCTCTCTCTCTCTCTCACACTCACACACACACACACACACACACACTTACCTCTCTACACACTAATCTATTATCACCGCAAGACGAGCTGCAGTTCCTCTCTCTCTATCTTTTTCTTTTTTTTTCTTTCTTTATGTCTTTCTCTCTCTCTTTCTTTCTCTTGGGCTCTCAGCAGAGTCTCAGCTGAACACAACTACCACTGAACAGAAGCTTGTGTGACTCTTAACCCTCAACTGCTCAGTTGGATAAAATAAGATATAAGCCTAAGTCACTCTGGATAAGGATGTCTGACAAATGCCACAAAAGTGAACCAGATCAATGCTAGTATTTGTACTTCTTCAGCATATGAAACTGACATATAGAGACATTTATAACGAGCCGATACAGTGCAGGATAAACAGATGCTACATGAAGCTTTTGTCCGAATAACAGATGATAGTAGATAGATCTTTAAACCACTTGGCTAATACATGCGGGATCACTGCACACTGTAGTGCAGCTCAGGAAGAGCTGACGTACTGGATGATTCACTCACGATCCACTCGTTTGAGCGACTCGTTGTGCATCGTAATTAGCCAGAACGTGGCTGCAAAAGAGCAAAACAGAACAGAAAAACTCACTAAAGGATTGACTTTAGCGTCCGCCTTTGTCACGATCGGCCGCTCCTCCGTTCTCCTGTGTGTCAGAAGCAGTACAGCGAGTCTTCTTGCAGTGTTGTGATGGCTGTCCACATCTATAGCAATAGCGGATTCTCTAATGTCCGCTTCAGGGCACGGCAGAGAATTTCAGCCACCACAAGAAGGAGGTTTAAAAAGCAGATATTAAAAACTGCACGAAAGCTTTTTTTTAAAACAAGGAAACTTTTCCAAAAGGCACTCATTTGGCTGCCTGCAAGCTTTACTTGTGTTTGTTCTCATCCTTGTGCTAAATTAATGCTCCAGTGCTGCAACCATCTACACATATTCTTAATCATTTATGAAGGGCTGGGAGATGAAGTTCCCCTAGATGTCCCCTCTGTCCTGTCCCTGATGCACCAGAGCAGCTGTCCTCCTGTCTGCCTGATGAGACCAGCATTTATGGTCTTAACCACTCCACCTGAGCGTTAACTGAGGGTTAAGGGCCTTGCTCAGGGGCCTAGCAGCGGTAGTTTGGCAGACCAGGGATTTGAGCTCTCAACCTTTCTGATCAGTAGACCAACACCTTTCTTTCTCTTCTTCTCTGTCTCTCTTTTTTTCTTCTTTTAATACAATTAAGCGATTGAGGGTTGAGGGCCTTGCTCAGGGGCCTAGCAGCAGTGGGTAGCTTGGCAGACCTGGGTTTCAAACTTACAACCTTCCCATCAGTAGTCCAGCACCTTAACCACTAAACTACCACATCCTCCAACATCATTACTTCTTTCTGTAACCAAAAACTTCTGAAAATGTGATTTCCGCCCTCATTCATTCATTCATTCATTTTCTACCGCTTTATCCGAACTACCTCGGGTCACGGGGAGCCTGTGCCTATCTCAGGCGTCATCGGGCATCAAGGCAGGATACACCCTGGACGGAGTGCCAACCCATCACAGGGCACACACACACTCTCATTCACTCACACAATCACACACAATTTTCCAGAGATGCCAATCAACCTACCATGCATGTCTTTGGACCGGGGGAGGAAACCGGAGTACCCGGAGGAAACCCCCGAGGCACGGGGAGAACATGCAAACTCCACACACACAAGGTGGAGGCGGGAATTGAACCCCGACCCTGGAGGTGTGAGGCGAACGTGCTAACCACTAAGCCACCATGCCCCCATTTCCGCCCCCATTTCCGCCCCCATTTCCGCCCTCAAGATTTAATAAATGATCTGAAGTCCCCAGCTGGACAGATATCAACAAATCACACTCCATTGTGCTCGTACAGTCATGTTTTGGTTAATTGAACAGTCTAAAACATAGCATTTAACATACTTTAATAAAGTATTGTTGATCTCATACATAAATCAGTTACTTTGTTAAAACAAACACACACCGTGTTCATGCTCGAGCAAGTCGTCGTTTCTCTTCACATCGCACTTAAAGGTTATTATTGTCTTCTGGCAGGCGTCTTTATTTTTTCCAGCCTGCTTAAGTGTGAGGTGACTCTGTCTCGTGGTAGCAGGAGAGATGAGATTTTCTTTATATGTTTTTGTTTCGTTCCCGGTTTGTGCTTCTATATTCCAGATTCATGTGATCAATGCAAGCTGAAGAATCCCTCGATTTATGTAGCGCAGCAGACCGTGGGCTCGAGACGGAGAAGCGTGTGCTGTAATTACAGCATTGAGGAGCACCGCAGCTTCATCAAGCAAATTTTAATTCATCATTCAATCAAATAAATACTTTTGCTTTGCAAGTTTTTTTGAGTGTTGTAGAAGAGAAGAAGAACAAACCCGGTGGTGACTCATTTACTGATCCTGCATGTTCTCCAGATAAATTGTAGAATAACCTGGACACGTAATCTTCCTGTCTCGATGCTCACTAAGGGTCGCTTGTGTAAGACTTGCACAATATCCTTACTTTATATTTACTATACAACCTACAAAATGACTTCTGTCCTTCTCTTTTAAGAGTCATGCAGCTCGTGAGGGCCGTAGTAAAGCCTGTTGTTTGTTTTTGTCCTAATCTTAATTGCCTTAAATCACAAAGCAGCGTGTCTTCATTCAGCTAAACGCTTTCTGCTAGCCCAACCTCCTTGTGCTTTTTTTTTTGCTCGTATTTCCGCATCGGCGGCTCGTTTGAGCGGCGCTCATCAGCAGGGGACTTGGATTACAACTAATCTGAAGAAGTCTAGTGGACCAGTAATAATCTGCTTTATTCTCCAGCACATCCACATCCACATCAGTTGGTCTTTTTTTTTTTTAAGACCCCACCATGGGTATTAATCTCTCACCTACTGCCCTTATGACACAGTGACCTTAATGGAGCAGAAGGACAGCATGCAGTCAGCTTTCACCAGATGAGGCCGGAGGCTTGTTGTGTGTCCTGTGTTGCTCCTGATCAGGTGACATTTCAGCTACAGCAGATTAAGGACACTTGAGGCTGAATGGGACCATTGTAGGATTCTTCATGCTCGTTAGATCCCAAGCTGCTGATTCCATTGTTTTTCAGTCTATTTATGGCCTTAAAGGATGGCACGTTTGTCAGGGAAGTCTATTCATTAGACACTAACAGTTCTTAGACAGTAGCTGGTTGTGAAACATGTAGCTTCCAGCCTTAGAGCATAATCCCACTGACTGGCTGTACTAAAGCGCTGGCTTTATTGTCACTTGTTCTCCTTTTAGATCTGCTCACAGTGTAGTGATGATCTCTGTTCATCAGAATGAAATACTGTCACTGCTTCATGCTTTACCAACATCATGCTGGACATTTCTGTCTGCTGATCAGGTCTCCAAAAAAGTTTCATGTTTCAAATCAGTTCTTCAGACAAGCAGTTAGGTTTTTTACAGGACTGAACATGCTACACACACACACACACACACACACACACACACACACACACACACACACACACACACACACACACAACTTAAATCTACTCTCACATCCAGGATTTGCCATTGTGAATATTGCACTACAAACGGATGAGCTGCAGATCCTCTCTCTCTCTCTCTCTCTCTCTCTCTCTCTCTCTCTCCTCTCTGTCTCTCTCTCACTTTCTGGTTTTCTTGTTCTCTTTCTCTTTCTCTCTTGTTGTTCTTTGTCCATCATCCTTTCCCTTGTTTACTCTCTCTCACTCTCAATCTCTCTCTCTCTCTCACTCTCTCTCTCACTCACTCACTCTCAATCTCTCTCACTCACTCACTCTCTCTCTCACTCACGCACTCACTCACTCACTCACTCACTCACTCACTCACTCACTCACTCACTCACTCTCTCTCTCTCTCTCTCTCTCTCTCTCTCTCTCCCTCCCTCCCCCTCCCTCTCTCCCTCCCTCTTATCGAGTCCAGCCTGACCCTCCCCATATAGTCATTTCCCTGTGGGAGACAAGACACACAGCTCAGGCCTCAGTACGCTGCAGCAGGACTCTGAGATGTAAATGTCTTGCTGTAGTTTTTATCTGTTTCTGTTTCTGGGAATAAAGCAATGAGTTACACTGAGTGAGAAAAGAGTCACTGATACGTTTCAGCCTTGTTAAATTCTAGATAGAATATAATCTATAATGAATCCAGAAATTATGTTGATGCTCAAACTAATAAATAACTCAAAAACTGGGTTTATTTAGAATTTTTATATTTCTATAAAGCTGCTTTGTGACCATATCAAATTATTAAATTGAATAGAACTGCATGTGCACATTAAAGCCAGCTGTTTAGAGAATATATTCTGGATGTGTTGGTGTAGTGCTGATGGTTGACTCAGGCTGGGAATCAGGCCACGTATTTCAGTACTCAGCTCAGCACATTTCTGAACCTGTGTCGATTTAACACTCCTTTGTGTTCATACAGATCTGTGTATTAGAATACAGAATAAATATTTAAAAAATTGTAGCCCAGATTTTTGTCTGTGCATCAGTGATACTGTATATGTGCTGCGTTACAGACAGGATGACATTAATATGTGTGTGTGTGTGTGTGTGTGTGTGTGTGTGTGTGTGTTTCCTCTCTTTGAAGTGAGGGGGTGTTCAAGTGCCCCGAGGACCAGCTCCCCCTGGACTACGCCAAGGTAAACTATTAAACCCTTCACCAATCTGCACTACACTTTTATGCCATTCTGAAGCATCACTTCCTGTTGTGACTCTGCAGTGTGTTCCTCTAATCCCAATGCTGCTATAATCAGATTATGACCCAAGGTAAGACACGGAGCGCTGCAGGCGTGTAGACAGTTTGTCATTTTCAGTCTCAGTCAAAGCCTGCAAACGTCTGCAGGTGACGCGTCAACAAATCTCTTATTGACCTGGGAATATCAACTGTGGAAGTAGGAGGGCAGATGTAGGACGAGGAGGTGTTCGGAAAGAGAACACGGGATGAATCATCTCAATTATTATCCACTTTGATTTGCCTCTGCGAAAACAAAGAGGACGGAACGGCAAATGTCACTGCGTGGCACCCGATGTGAATACGTCTGAATTCCGACAATGATTTAATGCTAGCTCTTTGTTTGTTCAACGTGGTCGTGATGTCAAGACGGAAACTGTAATGAGCTCTAGATATGGTTGTGGGGGAGGTTGTGGCAAGACAAAAAAAAGAAGAAGAAAAAGAAACCGTGCTATTTCTGGGAGATTTATCTAAAGACTTTCCTCACTGTAGCTTTCCCAAAAGTATTACTTTCTCCGATCTATTTATGGGAGAAAATTACAACCTGTGTTTTTGGATCATCTTTGCACTACACCCTGATGTCTTTAATTAGAGTTTTGGTTTGTTTCTAAGCATTTAATCGGACTGTATGATCACGGGCAACGAACACTCTTAGAATTTAAAGTCTGAGTTGGATCGTTATTCCACCATGGTGTTTTCAGCGGGTTCAGGAACAAGGAAACTGGCTTGGGAAACTCTGAACTAAAATATGTTACAGTCAGTTTTCTGCATTTTAACATCACACACACTCTGTGTTCAGCTCTCTCACCATACGGCTCTCATCTCTCCCACTTTAATCCCTGCCGCAGCTCACTGCAACACAAGGTGTGTGATCATTACCACTCGCCTCCCTCGGCTACGCCCTACTTCCAGAACCGACGCTTGACCACACCACCGCTTCCACGTCCATTATTTAATGAACCACTATTCAGAATAAATATCACAGTGTCAGACATGTTCTCAGTTAAAGTCCGGTGCTACGGTCAAGCCGAACTTTTATTCACTCAACTCCAAATGGTAAAAACCACAGAAAAAATGATCTGTTTAAATGCATCTTTTCATCATGAAATAGTCTTCAGTTCCTTCCTCGTTTTCAAAGCGACATCAAACCCACATGGCTTTTATATCACTTTATAGCAGCTTGGTTTAAGATCAGTTAATATACAGACACACTAATTGTTTAAATAAAAAACATGAACCGTACTAATCCCTGTTCTGGGAAGGCATTCATTAACAGTAGAGTTATCGCTCATATAACTAATGGTAGCTGGTTGCTAAGTTACTGTTGCTGTGCAGTACAGTAGAACAGATCCAGCAGACCTGTTAAAAAAACTTTACATGTACATCTCTTCATCAAGTCAAGAAGCTTTTATTATCATTTCAAAGTGAGACGCAGTTCATCGTGAAATGAAATGTTTCTCCAGGACCATGGGGCTACATACAACAACACAGAGCTAATGCTAACTTATACTAAGTTGTCCTAGCCACATAAAGTGCATCGTGTACAAACAGTGCGAGACAAAACACAGTGCAGACAGACAAAACAAAACACAGAACACTACAGGACAGATACACAAAATAGCTCTGATCAGTCAGTATACATTCTGTAAATGAACATTTGTGTAAACAATAACAGGGTTCTTGTAACCATATAGACTTGTATAATAGCAGCAGTTGGTGGCAGCATTGAATTGAAATGCAATTGGGGCATAGACGCCTTTATCACCACATATTCATTACAGCACAGTGAAACTCTTTTCTTTACATATCCCAGCTGAGGAGGTTGGGGTAAGACTGCAGGGGCAGCTATGATACAGCGCCCCTGGAGCAGGGAGGGTTAATGGCCATGGTCAATTGCCCAACAGTGGCAGCTTGACAGTGCTGAGGCTTGAACCCCAACCTTCCAATCAACAACCCAGAGCCTAAACCACTGGAACCACCACTTTGGTCTGCAAAACTGCATTGAAGTGACTAATGTCCCTCTGCAATCGTGTTCAAAATGTTTCTTAGATGCCCAAACATCTCTTAACACATTGATAGGGATTGGTTAATTTATGTAAATAGGTTATTATAGGACTTTTTAGCCCGTAGTCCTGAGTTGTCTTATGTAGTTCTGTGTCTTTATGTTGCCTCAGGGTCCTGTTTCATTCCTCTACTTTAAGGTCACCTTTGGAAATGTCGTTCCCCTAAACAGAACCCACCATCACTTCCAGCCTCACTTCCTACTTGCTAGTAGCATGAAATTAGCTGGGACCTGAGTTTCTTTTCTGCTGTAAACACTTTTGAGAATTTAAATGTACACTACACACACCTTTACACATTAACTCCCTTCTTGCTATCTCACACTTGCCTGTTTTCCCAAAAAATAGTCGCAAACATCCTCGTGATCTAAGATCCCTGGACGCCTCAGGCATTCAGAACTCTGGTTCTCTGGAATATGTCTGGCAACCAGCCTTTGATACATGAAGTCAGATTTCGTGAATTTACTCACTCTGAGCGGATTATGTCCTCTCAAAGGGCCGACTCCACATGGCACACTTTTTAACATTTATTATGCTAGGTTGTGGGGTTAGCGGTTCGAGCTGATTTGCTCATCTTTCTTAATGTTTAAATAGAACAGAAGACAAACAATATTCACTTTAGGAATGTTGTAAACATAGGACGTTTCTCCTCTGTAGCCCTTTCTAATTAATCTGGATTAAGATCACTCAACACTTAGGGATATGACGATTCAAACCAGTCCTTTATATAACCGGCCTATTAAATAAACAACTCTAACCTTTTATTTTAGTCAAAGTCCTCGTCACCACAAAAAATGTCATGAATAATACATTAGTGGAACATCGCTTGCAGCACAGTGACGTGTCTGTGGCAGCTTTAGGAGTGAATATTATTTAGACGTAGGTTTGGTGTAATAAATAACCAAACAACACATTCTACGGTTCGGTAGTTTTGCAGTTTTCCGAACGCCACCCCCTTCCTTTGTGTGACATCTTCAGTGGACTGCTCTTAGCGTACTGATGGCTGTGGCTCATTTAAACTGGGCACAACGTTATGTAGCGAATCTTACATTTTATACCACAGCACTGTTCTTGATTCTCAGTTCTCTTTGCTCAGAAGTGGAAAATGGGTCAGAAGATTAATTTTGTGTTCCAGCATTCAGGTTTCTAATAATGTGCTTGTTACTATAGAAATGTGTTAGCATTTCTATAGTAACAACTCGTACAGTATGGAGAGCGTCAGACTTAATACACTTTCCTCTCATTAACTTTGAGTGTACAGAAGATACACTGATGAGACAGTGACTTTTTAGCTTCTTTAACCTAAATCAGAAGTAACTAAACTGGCTTCATTGATAAACACACTGTTAAATGGAAGGGTATAAAGTACACATTAAAAAATTTTAATATTAGCAAATGTATGTGGTTTAAGAGGAATAAAGAGCATGTTTAGGATATGTTTAGCTTCAGCGTGGACATGCATCACACCACTCCACTGCTATTATGTATTTTGTAAGGAATAAAGCACGCTGTTATAATGCCACATTATGTAACTTGTTATGTAACTATTTTGGTTTAAAAAAAAAAAAAACATGAAAGAAGTTGCATTATTCAGCCTGTAGCTAAAACATGTTGTTCTTACACTGCTCTGAGTCGCCCTGAAAAACCTAAAATAGTATCTATTAATGTCTAAAGTGTAAAAAAATACAAAATCTAAAACCACTCATGTGTACGCGGTGTGACATATTTAGAGATTTAGAGACAGTGATGCTTTTCACCAGTTGTCATTCAGATCATTTTGATTCAGATCACCTGTCTTGGTGTCAGTCTCATTTCCTCTGGCTGTGTCGTGCAGATCTACCCTGACCCCGAGCTGGAGCAGCAGATCCTGGCTCTAGCTATCCGCTGCATCCACAGTGAGGAAGGCTGTCGCTGGACTGGTCAGATGAAGCAGCTGCAGGTCAGTTCACTCTTTTACGTATTCCTATTTTTTTCTACCATTTTGAGATATGCTTAATAATTATTGGCCACTAACAAAACCTGTGTTGATTTAGTTCACGTTATAGTTAGAACAATCTTATGCACTTGTAGCAAGTTTGTAACAAGATTGTATCGGGTTCGATTCCTGCCTCTGCCGTCTGTGTGGAGTTTGCAAGTTCTCCGCGTGCCTGAGATTTCTTGGATCTTTTCCTGAGAAACTTGGGTTTCCTCCCTCAGTCCAAAGACATGCTTTGTAGACTCACTGGCATCTCTAAATTGTCCATAATGTGTGTGTATGTCCTGTACACATCCTGTCCAGGACGTACCCTCAGTCTCCTGGGATAGACTCCAGGTTCCCCACGACCCAGTACATTTACATTTGCAGCATTTGGCAGCTGATCAATTGAGGGTCAAGGGCCTTGCTCAGGGGACCAGCTGTGGCAGCTCGGTGGCCCTGGGATTCAAGCTCATGACCTTCTGATCAGTAATCCATCATCTTACAATCCCACATCCCACATCTCAGTAAGATAAGCTGTGTAGAGGATGGATGGGTAGATGCTTATTTGTTTGTTTGTGTTCTTCTTCCTGTTTCTGCTCCTGCTTCTACCTTGACCTCTACTTGCATCTGCCTGCCATTTGCAGGTTTATTGAACCTGCCTATTGCCTTGTTTTACCCCACAGAGCCATTTCTCTACCTGTGCATTCAACGTGATCCCGTGCCCTAATCGCTGCAGCGTCAAGCTGACACGCCGAGACCTGCCCGAGCACCTGCAGCACGACTGCCCCAAGCGCAAGGTCAAGTGCGAGTTCTGCGGCAGCGAGTTCACTGGCGAGGCCTTCGAGGTACTCACCTTACAACAGTTAAGAAACAGTGGTCGCTGTTGGTGGTGTTTCAACTTGTGCAGTGTGTGAAGATGGGCTTAGCAATACCTCAAGTTTTTTTTCTCTGGGTACCTACAAGAGAAATCTCCCTTTGTTTAATGTGGACCAATCAAAATTGTTCTTTGTTTTGGACTAAACTAAACCAATTTCTTCTAACACTGAGGTTCCCTTGGTTTCTGGGTTTATTTTAACTCTGTGGGTTCAAACAGTGTGATGGAATTAGACGCCTGATTATAGAATGCTGATTTCAGTAAAGTGAATTACATATTTCACGATGTTTTTGCATTATGATGCACGGTTGCACCCCGGCATTTCAGCACAACAAGCTGGAGGACAAGATCAGTAAAAACATGGTCTAGTTATGTGAAATTTGACATTGTAGTTTGGAGCTTCAGTTAAAACCAGATGACGTGTCTGTGAAGGTTTTTTTTTCTCCTTTTGACTCTTTCTCATGCCTTTTTGGTGTTTTTTCTCTCTCAGAATCACCAAGGCATTTGTCCCCAGGAGAGTGTGTATTGTGAGAACAAGTGTGGAGCGAGGATGATGAGGAGACTCCTAGCCCAGCACACCATGTCAGAGTGTCCCAAACGCACACAGCCATGCAAGTACTGCGGCAAAGAGTTCGTCTACGACACCATCCAGGTGAGTTACACGACGTAACCAGGAACCTCCTCTGAGGGATGAGTAAAGTCACCTTTAATCTGAGAAAGGTTTTCTCAGGTGTTTAAGATGGAGAGGTGGTGTGTATATGTTTGCGTTTTAGTAAATGAACAGTACGGTCTCAGTGATGTAGGAATAAGGGTGAAGCTTCCAAAGAGTGGGATGGCAGGAGGCTTGTCACTATATGAACAGGGGCATTCATAGTAGAGCTGAATTTGGTGCCAATGAGTCACAGCTTGAGCTGGAAAAGTCTCTATGCCTGACACCTGCATCACACACACTCCTCTGTTCACACACACACACACACACACACACACACACACACACACACACACACACACACACACACACACACACACCACCCTCACAAATTTACCCGACAACTCTCATGTGCTTTCTGGTGCATTTATATTTATTATACAACAGCACTTAAAACTCTTGATTGAAATCAATCAGAAGCTGTTCGCTGAAGCAAATTTTATTTAAAGCTATAATATCATTAACAAGCAACGTATCATTCTGACACCTGATAATCCGACACCCGATAATCTCCTTGACCGAGGACTTGTGCTTAACATGACAAGCTAATGATGTACTATAGGAATAATTTACTTCAGATTTTAGCATATTTTACTCCTTAAATAAAAATCATAGCAGATTTCAATTTAATAATTTTGAATTATTAAGTCCACTGATACAGTTTTGTCCTTTATGTTTACTATCTGAGGGTGAAATTGTAAAGAGCATCATGTTTTGCCAGTCACACCCTATACAAATACTGTATATATATATACACACACGCTATTAAAGATTTTCTGAAACCTGTTAATGCAGATTGAATGCTAAAATTGTGACTCTGGTTCTTGTGCCTTTTCTATAGAATCATCAGTATCACTGCCCACGTTTCCCAGTCCAGTGCCCGAACCAGTGTGGTGCCCCCAACATCGCCCGTGAAGATCTCGCAACCCATGTAAAGGAAAGCTGCGGCAGTGCTTTAGTGCTCTGTCCCTTTAAAGAAGCTGGATGCAAGCATCGAGTGAGTTCTAATAAACTACCCTACAGTTAAGTTTTAGTTCATTTCAGTCACTACAGGGATTTAGGATTTTTCCTGGATGATTAAAAACAAGAAGAACAAAAATCACAGCCGTCTCGTAGCTCTGTTACAGACGACACATTTCGGTCTGTTTTTGAATGATTTGGGCTTTACATTTAAAGTTCAACTCAATGTTCACAAAATAGTGAGGAGACTGAATACAGAGCAGTGAAGGTAAAGTGACTCAATATTACCTTCCCAGCACTGAAGTGAAAACCTCCATTAGATAATTATACACTACATTTATTTAGAAAAATAATGTAATCCATAGTTCTGAAGTCATCTGCCTCCTGTGTACCGCTCAACGCTACCTGCTTTACTGCTGTCGTTTTGTCCAAACTCATTTACATTTATTTATTTTCATTAACTAAATCCATAGAAGTAGGTAAAACATTTGAGTTGCTAAATTGCTTCTCTACTAATCAAATTATTAAAGTCTAAAGTGATGAGATAACATAGACATTACAGCACAGTGAATTTCTTCACATATTCCAAATTTAAAGGTTGGGGTCAGATCACAGGGTCAGCCATGATACAGCACCCCTTGAGGGGAGAGGGTTAAGGGCCTTGCACAAGGGCCCAAAAGTGGCAGATTGGCAGTGCTGGGGTTTGAACCCTTTCTTCTGATCAACATCCCAGAGCCTTGAGCCACCACTTCATGTACTGTAACAAATGAGTAATCAGATTTGTCCAGATTATCCTTCAAACCGTAGCCATGTTGTTGTTTTTTTACTAAAGAGAGTAAACATTCAATAAATAATAACGTTTTCTTAATCTGACAACTCATAACAGCAAAGAGATCAAATCGTACACAAATTATGATGTCATAACCCCAGTTTAGTGTCTCGTAGCTTCATTCATTTGTGCACACAGTTGAATATCATCTCACTGTATAGAAAAACAGGACAGATTAATACACTGTGCTGCTGATCAGATGATTTTATATAATCTGATGAACAATATGGTGGAAACTATATTTTTTTTAATTACCAGCAATTTATGTGTTAATTACAACTCCGTCAAAAATCAATGCAGGAGTATATTGTGAGTGTACTGGACTTAGATTAGAGTGTTTCACCTCTTGCAATCTTCTTGTTCATGTATTAGTCATTTTAGTCTTTTCACATTGTTTAAACAGTCTCTTTCTTGCATATTGTATTAAATTTGGCAGCCCGTGTGAAATCTATGACACATCAGTCAATGGTGTGATGAGCCAAATGTTTCTTATTTGTCTCGCTTGTCAGCCATTTTCAGTACACCTGTGGCTTTTTATTTCACTACGTGCACTCTTTGCACTATATTTATTTGTACTATCTACAGGGTATTTGCATAAACTGAATTCTGTGCACCTATAAAATAAAATTTAGCAGTTGTATAACTGGAGAGTGAATTTGTACCAGAGCTACACATTAAAGTAACTCTCAGGTGGTTACAGCTCTGAGTTGTTGATTGGAGGATCTGGGTTCAAGCCCCAGCACTGCCAAGCTGACACTGTTGGGCCCTTGTGCAAGGCCCTTAACCCTCTCAGCTCCAGGGGCTCTGTATCATGGCTGACCATGCACCCTGACCCAAACTTCCAAAGTTGGGAAATGTGAAGAAAGAATTTCACTGTGCTTTAATGTATATGTGACAAAATAAAGGCTCCTATTCTACAACTCTCTGGCTCTGAATGCAGCTCAAAATGTGTTATGCTTTTTACACTTTGTATTCCTTTACCCATGTCCACTGACAAATGCTCTATCACTTCCAGTGCCCAAAGCTGGTGATTGGCCGACACCTGGAGGAAACCACCAAGTCCCACCTGACCATGATGTGCAACCTGGTAGGCCGTCAGCGGCAAGAGATCGCAGAGCTGCGGCGAGATCTAGAGGAGCTCTCAGTGAGCCATGATGGTGTACTCATCTGGAAACTGAACGACTATTCACGCAAGTTGCAGGAGGCCAAAATGCACAGCAACCATGAGTTCTTCAGTCCACCCTTTTACACACACCGCTATGGCTATAAGCTGCAGACATCCGCTTTCCTCAACGGCAACGGGAGCGGCGAAGGCTCACATCTCTCCGTCTACATCCGTGTGCTGCCTGGCGAATACGACAACCTTCTCGAGTGGCCCTTTTCCTACAAGGTCACTTTCTCCATTATGGACCAGAGTGATCCATCACTCTCCAAACCACAGCACATCACTGAGACGTTCAACCCGGACCCAAACTGGAAGAACTTCCAGAAACCCAGTGGCAGCCGCAGCTCACTGGACGAGAGCGCGCTAGGCTTTGGCTACCCCAAGTTCGTCTCGCACGAGGAGATCCGCAAGAGGAACTACATCCGTGACAATGCTATCTTCCTGAAGGCCTCTATTGAGATCCCACAAAAGATCATGGCTTGAAGGCTGAAGGCTTTGAAACCTTGGACCAACACATTACTGACTTTATGTGTAGACCTCCTGATGTTCCTCCACCTGAAGCACGCTGAAGGACAAACCTTTAGATTTAGAGTCTGTCCGATCTGGTGAAGCTTAGGAAAGTTCTTGTTTTGCTCCACAAAACCAGCATGTTATTTTTGTTTTTTTATAAGTCTGGTTTTCAGTGCTTTTTCCTTGCAACACAAGCCTCTGGACTTTCAACAGTGCCTAGAAATTTTCGGTTAAAGTTTTGTTTAAAAATGTGATTTAAGACACCTTATAGTGGGGTGTAAAAGGTCGTACAGTATGTAGCCTTTGCACTTTGAGAATGTTTGAATGCTCTGTTGGAAACAATGCACCACTGTTCAAAATACACCGCAGGTGACAAAACTCGTGGGGTCTGGCGTAGGAATTCCGTGTACATCTTGCCTTTTGTTTACACACTCTGTCCCGTTCAACAGAAACTCAGCAGCAGGGCCAGTGACACACAGTTTTCTTATTTACATAGTTTGTAGTTAACTAACAGCAGCTGTGAAGTGAACATGCCTGACTTGGTTATCTGCTGTCTTTCGAGGTCTTTCCAGTCTCAGCTTTTAGTTTAGTACATTGTAATTTTACTCTTAAGAGAATTGTGATGCGCTGCAATTGTGATATCTTCTTGAGTTTAAGGAGAATGCATTGATGGAAGAACTTGTTTACATGCTAGTGTTGGAAGAAGGGACGGTGTACTAAAAACTAACAGTGAACGTTTTAACATCGCATACTGCATACTATGTACTGTAACCTGCATTTATGAAACCTCTGTCGATTGAGAATTTTTTTTTTTTTTCAAAGAGCAGACCATCATGTGGAAACTAAATTCACTCATGTGAATGAAGTGTGAGGAAAAACTGATCTAAAAGCTAATGTGTTCTAAAACTGGAGATGGGACCTCCAGATATTCTGCTCTTCTCTTTGTCTAACTCTGCTGGTCACTGGCAGCTGAGAGAGAGTACAAGGGACTCCAAAGTATGTCGGTGCCTCAAATGGATGGGCGCTCCCATTTTGCCTTTGCAGCTTGCAAATATCTGAGGAAGATAAGCTTTGATAAGGTTCTCAGACTGCAGACCAGGAGGGGTTAGTCCGTAATATGTGAAGACTTATGAAAGACATACGAATGCACGTTTGTACATTCGCTTTCTTCTCTTCCTGCTCTTCATAAAAAGTCCTGATTATACCACACTATTATACCAGCTAATGTTGTCAAAATAACATTGAGAAAATGTGGGGAAAATTTTTTGCAAGATTCTGTATTTTACAATGTATTTCAAAACATTTTATACAACACTTTTGGAGTGACAGACAAGGGAGCTGTTCTTGGACATTTTCTGACCCTTGCTTCCTTCCTTCCTTCCTTCCTTCTTTCTTTTCTTTCAATTTCTCTGAAATGTGCACCGTTGTTTTTCGGTCTGCATCTGATTTATTTTTTTGTTGTCGTGTATTCTGTATTTGTCTGTACTTTAAGTTCTAAAAAAGTATTTATTTTAAGCCATTGCATAGGCTTGTTATGCATACTGGTGCAAATGTTTTATATGTTAATGATTGCTTGTCATTTTCCCCTTGAAATAAAATGATGACTGTGTGTGTTTGTGTTGCCTTGTGTGTTACAGTGTGATCTCTGCCCTTGGGATAATTTACAGAAAATACACTGCTGTGTTTTGGGCTGCATGAGTTTCTGTCACATGGCATGTTGGTGGCCCACTATTTATATGCCTGTCCATTACAAATATTTACTGTTCACATGTATTGCTTCCTACTTGGTTTCAGTTACACAGTAAACACTGCATACCTGCTGCACCGGACAACACAATGACTTTCTTGAAGCAGAATTTTTGTTTTGTTCATAATGAGCAATAAGTACAGATAAGTACAGAGCAATACAATAAGTCTATTCAGTTGATTCTTGTTTTGTTTTGTGAAAATTTTCTGGTCAGCACTTTGCTGCATTGGCTGTTTCCACACTTTCCCTGTATGAGATTTCTCACTCTCGTTTTATTTCATACCTACCTGTGCCAGTCACTCATGAGAATCTGCATGCCAAGTCTGCATGGCTTTTCCTCACAACAACCTAGCATAATAGCATCAGACACTACAGATCCTTCATGCCCAAACTTCCCTCCGTCACTCCTTCAAAAGCCCAGAGAGACACAGGGAGAGGAAATGAGGCAGACACATGCTCCTCTTTGATGTTCTTCCAGTGCGGGGTTTCTTCAGCACCATGAATGTGGGGGTTTATAGACCAGGGGGAGGAAATGCGTCCTCAGATTTCCCCCCAGGAGAAAAGCTGTTGCTCCGTTTAAAGTGTCCAAAGCAGACTTTTGGGCTTAACTAAAGCATAGTGTTTGAATGGCATGCTTAAACTTCTGAGAAACAGCTAGGAATTAACTGCAAATTCATGTTTACAAGAGAACGATGACTCCGAGAGTAATTCATGTTAGTAAGCCTCTCCCAGAGCTGTCTCAGTTTTGCAGAGCCTTAAAGTATTGCGTCGTTATTTAAAGCTACAAAAGTTTCCTGGCGTGGTGGCTCCTCTGTGGCAGAAAAAAATATAGTAACCTCTAATTACACATTAGCTCATGTGTTTCCCAGCGGGTGTGGAGGAATCATATGTGGCTCCTGTTTCAGCTTTACATTCATTGGCTGAATCCCAAACAGCTCTTTCTTCCCTGTGTATGTTCATCACATATATGGTAGGAAATATGGGCTATGAACACTTTATGTAATTCATTAACTTGCTTAATTTTCTCACAATCAATAAGACACTAACACTCCCTCACACACCCTCTTTGTCCCTCATATGTAATATAAGGGTATATGAGTAAAACCTTGGCAGATGGGAATTTTCCCACCGATAAGGGCTCTGGGGGACGTGTGCTGTAGAGACAAGCAGGGTGGACTTTGTTTCTTCATACACGCTTCAAAAGCTGTGTGTATTTGTAGTGGTGCCATGCTTCTGTTGGTCACGTCTAAAGTTAAACAAAGCATACGCTGGGATCGGGGTCAGAGAGAGTGAGAGAGATCTGCTGACTCACTCTTCTCTCCCACAGATAAAACAGAAAAACCTTATCAAAGCCAGAGCAAATGTCCAACAGGCTCCAAAAGTTCTTTAAATGCTTTTCTTACTATTAAACACTCAAAGTGTTTTTTTATAAGCACCTCCTACCAGTAATACATTATTTTACCAGTGCCTCAGTGTTTCACAGTTTTCATGCTAAAACTACAGACCCAAGCTTTCATCATCTGTTTGATGCGAGAGCAGTGAATCTTTGGATTACTTGAGAGATTGTTTGTGAAGATATATATTTCTTTCTCTGCTGACTCATTGGAATTCCACTCATATTGGTTTGTGAATTATACAACCTTCATCTGTATTATTCCTAAATACAGAGGTGACAGTGGCAAGTAAAAGCTCCCTGATTTTATGGGATAAACAGTACAGTGTGCTAAGTATGAACAGACTGTGAGACCTGGGATTTAATATTACAGCACATCTTAGAGAGATTCAATTGAATTCATTCATTCATTCATTTTCTACCGCTTATCTGAACTTCTCGGGTCATGGGGAGCCTGTGCCTCTCGGGTCATGGGGATCTCAGGCGTCATTGCGCATCAAGGCAGGATACACCTTGGATGGAGTGCCAACCCATCGCAGGGCACACACACACTCTCATTCACTCACACAATCACACACTACGGACAATTTTTCCAGAGATGCCAATCAACCTACCATGCATGTCTTTGGACCGGGGGATTAAACCGGAGTACCCGGAGGAAACCCCCGAGGCACGGGGAGAACATGCAAACTCCACACACACAAGGTGGAGGCGGGAATCCAACCCCCAACCTAACCACTTAGTGTGCTAACAACTAAGCCACCGTGCCCCCAATTGGATTCACTTCAGTTTTATTTATATAGAATACAGAATAAAAATGACAAAGTTTAATATTGTGATTAATATTATCCTTGGTGATTAAGCCAGAGGTAATGGTGGTGATGAAAAACTCCCTGAGATGATATGAGGAAGAAATCCACAGAGGAACCAGACTCAAAGAGAAAGACATGCTCATTTGGGTGACGCTTATAAAAAATCTCCTTACTACACCTATATATAGTCAAGTGGAACCTTAATGTCACTTACACATAATCTTAAATTTGAGCTGGTGTTTGAAATGGAATGCTAAGATAGTTGTACGTAGATTCAAATGAACTGTGTACATTGGCATTCTGAGCTGGTAAGCTTCCTGCCTTATGAATGATTTTCCACATTCCTCCTCCACCCATTCTTTGACTCACATGCTTGGACAGCCAGTATTTAGCATGCCTGTGAGACTTCTCTCCAGTTTATGAGTCACCAAACATCAAACCAAGAACACTACTGTTTCAAGGCTGTGGACAATCACCAGGTATTACACTATTTATAACAACAGGAAATATATTATATAAGGTAATGCTTTCAGCTTAATGACAAAGCACTAGCTGTAGATAATATGATGTTCCAGATCATTAAGTGTGACTCTGCTTTTCTGCAGCCACCTTGCTGTGCTCTCTGCTGAGTGAACACTATGGCCTGTAAAACACACTCTCACTCTCACTCCAGCGTCGCTGTAGCCCTGATCAACGCACCTTTCCATACTAAACAGAGAGCCATTTTTCTCAAGCCAGGAAAGTGTGGCTCGGCTCAGCGCACGTGCGAGGTCAGCAAGGACAGTTTTTGCCCTTTGAGCAGTGAATTATGGCCCAATGAGGAAAAGAAAAATGGAGCTATATTCAGAGTAAACAGAACCAGTGTGGCTGGCCTGCATGGCTCACATCACATTCCTGTTTGCTTTTGTGGCTGGGTTTGTCCCAGCGTTTGTGTTCTAAATGAATCAGCCGTGTTCACCGTCAAATGTATTTTAATACGTGTATGTATTATAATGATTAAAAAGTCACTCCTTGTAAAATGTTAGCTGTATTTGTAATAAATATTAGTTTAAAATTATAAGGAAGTTTCACTGATAATGAAGTTTCACTGATAATGAAGTTTCACTGATAATGAAGGAATTATCGTTTAATTCTTTTTAAATTATTTATTCAAACACTTTTCTAGCCACAAACCTCAGGACATTGAAGGTTTCTATCTGATTAACTTCCATGTTTACACACTTCTAGTCTACACACTAGTCACTGGTTTGAAAAGATTCTCCAAACTTTTAAATGTTGTTAAAGAGATTTGTTTGAAACTGTTAGCAGCAAGTATCCAATATTTCTACCTATTTGACAACGTGCTAGAGGCGCACGCTTGGTCATTTTTAATGGCTTCTTTGCTTTCCTCAAAGTCGTTCTTTGGCTATGTTTCAACTGAATCTAAATTATCTAGTGTTGCTTTGTATTGTTAATATTTCTGAAATTTCCTCCAGGGTTGCGGGTTCGAATCCCGCCTCCGCCTTGTGTGTGTGGAGTTTGCATGTTCTCCCCGTGCCTCGGGGGTTTCCTCCGGGTACTCCGGTTTCCTCCCCTGGTCCAAAGACATGCATGGTAGGTTGATTGGCATCTCTGGAAAATTGTCCGTAGTGTGTGATTGCGTGAGTGAATGAGAGAGTGTGTGTGTTCCCTGTGATGGGTTGGCACTCCGTCCAGGGTGTATCCTGCCTTGATGCCCAATGACGCCTGAGATAGGCACAGGCTCCCCGTGACCCGAGGTAGTTCGGATAAGCGGTAGAAAATGAGATGAGAGAGGTCTTTGGCTTCTGATATGGAGTGACTGCATTGCTGCTGAGACGTGCATAGTCAGATACAGATATCAGATATCAGAAACATTCAACGGATCACAGAGACACACTCCAGGAACAAGAGGTAAAGCAAATCCCTCCATCTGACTGCCATGTGACAACCATGAAAATTGCATTAAGCTGCATATTATGGACATGCCTGTGATTTGATCTAAATCATCTAGAGATAGCACTTTCAGGCTATTTTTTGAATACACATTAGATTTTATGGGCTTACACTGATGTCATGGGGACCTGAGACAGAATTTCTCACAGCTTGCTGTATCTGCTGTTTGCCTAAAATAGTTACAGTTGTCTTTATTTGTACAGTCATGTGATTTTTCTTCTGAAAGACAGAGAGAAAACTCTACTCTCTGAACTTCACACACTTCAGGGTTTTTGGTAACTGAAAATTTTTAGCAGCTGACCAATATTTAGGAATTGTCATAAGAATAATAATTAAAAAAAAAACCTTTATGTTTCAGTGCCATCAGGGGATCTTATCTTCATTTAATCATCTCATCCATCTACAGGAAATAATTTATTCCAGAAACAACGGGTGTGAGTTTGAGCTACACCCGGTCTATTGAAGGACACACACACTGCTCATTAACAGTAGATATAGATTATGTCTTTCACTACAAAAGTAGAAGCCACATTTATTTTTGTCACATATTCATTACAGCAGAGTAGAATTCTTTTCTTTGTATATCCCAGCTTTAGCGGTTGGAGTCAGAGCACAGATACAGCAGTCTCTAGAGCAGGACGGGTTACTCTTACTCAGACGGAAAACAATGGCCGGCTTGGCAGTACTGGGGCTTGAACCCTGACCATCCAGTCAACAACCCAGGTCCTTTACCACTTCAGCTACCACTGCCCAAGTAAGGGGTACACTGTTCCTGCAATATTAGGTTGATGTGTGGCATGGACACATCAAGCCCCTTTTCCTTCACCCTGTTCTGAAAATCTATTTAACATGTGGTCCCTGGGTACTACAGCTACCAAACCTGATCTAAGCCAAAAGACAGCGAAGTGATACAGGAGTGTTCCAGTAAGTGAATTATAATACTTCAGGCAATATTTTTTTTTGATAATGACCTCTACCCATGCACCTGATACACACTTGCTCTTGCACTGCATTACTGTACATTATAGTTTAGAACACATACAGATATAAAAGGGAGAGATACAATAATTTATCTCATTGGGTTTCTGGTGAGACTCGAAGATGTGACACAACAAAATATTTCCATGAATATGAATGTACATTGCTCATTCATTCATCCTTGGTAAATGCCTGGTCAGCGTTGGAGTGGAATAAATTATGCAACAAGTTTGTATATTTTGGAGAATAGAGCCAACTTAACTCATTAGAAAACATCAAGAGGCATAAACTGAGCTGAGGCTGAAGAACAGTCAGAGTCTGTGGTTTCTTTTAGTGCTTTCCAATGTAGTGTTCTTAAAATAAAAAAGGAGAGAGAGAGAGAGAGAGAGAGAGAGAGAGAGAGAGAGAGAGAGAGAGAAAGAGTATAAAATCTAGAATATTGTGAATATTTTGAGCACTGAACAGATACATAGTAGAATTGCATTACACGACTATTTGACCCATTGTAAAGCAGAGATGGGGGACTCGAGTCATATGACTTGACTCGAGTCAGACTAAAGTCGCAAATTTGAGACTTGAGACTTGCTTTACAAATATTAAAAACTTGACATTGACTTGACATTCATGACTTGAGACTTGACTCGGACTTGAGTTAAATGATTCAGAGATGGGGGACTTCGCAAATTTGAGACTTTAGACTTGCTTGACAAATATTAAAAAGGACTCGACTTGACTTTGACTTGACATTCATGACTTGAGACTTCCTTGTGACTTGCACATGTGTCACTTACTCCCACCTCTGCTGTAAAGCAACGCAGATCAGTCGGCTGTGGTTCTGCTCTAACAAGGGAGTTTATAGTATGCAGACACAGGGATGATGTGTAATCAGATTTATCTCCCTCAGACAGCCACATGCTGTTTTTGCTGACTTCAACAACTCTTAAATGTAATTTCACAATTCATTTAGTTACTTTACGTATTTAACTTCAGACCGATGTTTTCTGTGACTTACTTGAGTAAGCAGAAATTGACAGGTAACAAGAGTGCAGTAGTACTGGGGGACATGGGGGAAACATGTGGTACAAGGAAAAATCTAAAAGCACCAAATAATTTTATTATGAAAATTGGTCCCTTCCATGGGGAACCACCATGTTTCCCACATCTGACCGAAAGGCTTAAATATCACTTCTTCCTCCTCAAACATCTGCTCCCGGTGCTTTGCATAATCCTCAGCTGCTGTGTAAGGCAATGAGCAGTGAAACACCTGAAGGTAGAAGCAACTAAGAAGTAACGGGTGACAAAAGTAAAGCTTATTACAAAAAAATAAGTAAGGAGAGAAATTCATTTCCTTTATCAGATCAAAGGAAAATACAAAGAAACACACTCTCACATGCACACTCTCTCACATACACACACACTCATACAGATGCACACACACACACACTCACACATACACACACACACGCACACACGCATACATAGGCACACGCGCGCACACACACACACTCATACACATGCACACACACACGCACACATACACACACGCACACATACACACACGCATACATAGGCACACGCGCGCGCACACACACCTAGCTTCCCAATCTAGTATTGCTTGCCATAATGGCTGATGATGGTGATTATAATGGCGACAGACACTAATTAGAGCAATACGGCACATAAGACCGTGTGGTGCGTCAGTGTGCAGCTTGTTAAGATGCCCAGTTTCCCGCCTTGACTTTCAGGTACACTTGCTGGGTCACAGAGTTTCTGCCCCGCCGCTCAGCCAATGAGCGCGTTCTGACAAGAAAACTAGCCAATAGGGAAAGGCGGGTAGGAGCGGTTGCCAGGGTGAGGAGACTCGTTTCCATTTTGCTTTGCCCTGATTGGTCAGTTCCTGCGGCGAGGAAAAGGAATTTCGCCAATTAAAAACAATCGGCGTTTTGTTACCGAGCAGTTGCGTCACGAGACTGACTTCAGTAACAGGGGGTTACTCCAGTTAGCTCTATAGATAAACATCTACAAGACTTTGGAGCTTCCAACCTGCATATCAGTGTGTTATTCTTATCCATTTGACGAACTTGGTTAGGCTTTGATTTGGATTAGTAAGAATATTTTGGCTAAAGTTTAAAGGTTACAGTTGGCGCTTGTTCTACAATATATGTATAATATATAAACACAGGGTTCAGACTTGAGATTCATAAAGAAGAAAGAAATAAACCCACATGAAAAAATGATGAAAGTTCAGGCTCTACCGCTCATGAAAAGCACACAGCCTTGTTAACGTGCGTCACTACAACCACGTAGATGCAAGTGTGTGCAATATTGTCTGCATATTTTATTGGATGAAAGCCACATTATAAACCAACCCGGGGCTAAAAAGTACAACATGCTAATAAAGTACTCCTTTGATATGAGACTGTTTAACACCACACAATTACGTCACAGACTATAAACGGTACTAGGGTTTAACTCAGTTACAACAAACGATGCATATTAGAATAGTTTTTTCATTTAAAAGGTGAGCTACACACACACTCTCACACAATCACACACTCTCACACATACACACACTCACACACACATACACATACACTTACATACTCTCACACACTCACACACTCACATACACACACAAGAGAAAGACTTTCCATTTCTTGTTCCTTATACAAAATAGTACCTTTTTAGATTTGTGAAAAATCACACCACAGCTTTTATTCCCAATATGTTTGTTTCCAGTTAACTTTCTATTAGTGATGTATGCATTTTTTTTTGCTCGGATGTTTCCATGTTTTTATGGTTCACTTTCTCGCTATTGAGTATCTTTATTATTGTTTTTGTTGAACGATGAAATTAAGTACCTATGGTGTATTATTCAGTAACTACTTCAAAACGTAACAGGAAATGATTAGTATTTAAATTACCTGATGATTTAAAATAGAATAGTAGTGCAGCAGTTAATGCAGCATGTAACATTCATGGTCTTATTCTGCAACCCTGACTAGAATAAAGTGGTTACTGAAAATGAATGAATGAATTAATTAATGAATGAGGAGTAGACAGTCATAGTTTTAACTTGTTTGCTCAAATATGTCTCAGTAACAGTGCAATTCAGCTACAGGTCAGCTTTTTTCCCTATTAAATCTAAAATGTAGTGATTTCTCTTTTTTCTTTCTTTCTTCTTTTAGCACTGAGCTGTGCGTGTGTGGATGTGGCCATGAGCACAGCGAAGTAAAAAGCAGTGAGTCAGCTGGAACACTGTCAAATTATTTGTTTTGAAATGTTTTATGTTTCTGACTACTTAGCCATGGGCATAATCTGAAAAAAGCTCACACGCAATCTTACACTGGATCTGCTGTGTTTCTAAAATAGACAGACAGTCAGACAGACAGACAGACAGACAGACAGATAGATAGACGGACAGACAGATAGATAGATAGATAGATAGATAGATAGATAGATAGATAGATAGATAGATAGATAGTAAAAACTAAGCACTGCAACAAACACTAATAGAGGCCTTTAAGACCCATAGCCTTTAAAAGTTAAAATCTCTGCAAAAATGGCTTTAATGTCATTGTCCTTCAGACAGTCACACTGTCATGATCTCCTGATGGCAAAAGTAAAAAGGCTTTCTGTTTCTGGACGAGGCAGGTTGTTGAGCAATGTGACATTGCTGCTGAGGTTGGACAGGCTGTCCGCGAAGACACCGGCCGAGCCGCGACCAAAATTATGCCGATTACTGATGCTGACTTCAGCCCAATAAATATGTGAGGACATGATGGTTCAGTTGTTAAGGCTTTGGGTTACTGATCAGAAGGTCGGGGTTCAAGCCCACAAGCTGGGCTTCTTCTTTGCAGTCATCAACAAGAACGGTGGGGCTACTCACTACTGAGTCCTTTTTTGACACTTTTTGTTTTGTTGTGGATATTTTTGGGCTATGGTCTTAAACTTTTGATCAGCTGATGAACAGCCTGTTATCAATACGTTGCCAATTTTTTGTCTCTTGCTCCTTTTTTCTTCTGAGTGCTGCTTCTTTTGAAACAATTCTTACAACCTGGTTATGATCCGCGAAATACAAATACTGCAAAACACATTTAGGAAGAAGTGGAAATTTATGGTTGCATATTTCATAGGAGAAGATGGGCAGCGTGACAAATTTGAGCAGGACAGAGCAGGAAGGTGGAGAGACACCTGAGGTGGAGCCGGTGGTATAGTGACATCTAAGGCAGAGAATTAAGGCAGTCTGATGCTGATAGTATAGCCACAAACATCCTCTACATGGCAGAAAGACATTAAAGCCCCTTACAAAAGCCCCTGAAGTCAGACTCCATTCTTCCACCCTCCTTAGTCATCGCCCCTGTTCAATGGGACGTAATGGAAGAAATCAGATGTGCCCAGAAAACCGAGCCGCCCCTCCAAAGTGTCCCCCAACTAAAATATACGTGCCCAGCAACCTTCATCAATGAGCCATCAAATGGGTGCATACCTCCTCCAGTTCTGGGCACCCAGATATATCCAGAACCTTGACCCTACTACAGAACACCTTTTGGTGGCCCACACTGGTAACAGATGTCACAGAATATGTCAAATCTTGTGCCATCTGTGCCCAATCCAAGACCCCACACTAGTTACTTTCTCAATGACCTGCCCTGCTCCCATGGTCACACCACGATCCTGGTTATCCTCATCAGTTTTTCTAAGGCCTCAGAATCAATGTCAGCCTCACTTCAATGTATCACCCATAGTCAAACGTGCAACACTTTTGGAGTAAGTGTCTACCATGGGCAGAGTATGGTTCAAATTCTCTGATCCACTCCTCAACAGGCCTCACACCCTTCTAGTGCATTCTGGGTTACCAGCCTCCCCTATTCTCATGGTCTGGAGATGCATCCAGCATGTTCCAGCAGTAGGCTGTTGGTTTCGGTGGAGTAAAAGTGTGTTAGTGCCCAGATAAAAGGTTCCACAGCCTACCTGGTCTGAGCCATTCTATACTCCCACAGGAGAAGAGGTCAGCTACACTATCTAAATAACTGGGAGTGATATGGTCTCGAAGAAAGATCATGGGTCCCTGCCAATGATATTTTAGATCCCTCCCTCATCAACAACTTCCACCAGGCCCACCCAGATCACCCTGCACCAAGGCAAAGGGCCTGGCCCTAAAGAAGTGGGGGGTAAGTGTAATGAGTTCACCTCTTGTTCCGCTAACCATAAATGGATTCTATAAACTCTTGGTGCAAAAAATCATGTATTATGTATATTATTAGTCTTAGATGTGACGTGTCTGCTATACAACCAATTACAACCAATAAAGTGAGAACAAGCACATTTATACAGTATATCGTTTTTGTTATGTGTTTGTGCATCATACTTTAATAAGCACCAGCTGCCAATGGTGCATTATTTCATGAGAGTTCCATGTGATGTGCTTGGTGTCCATGCTAACCTGAAAACCTGTGGATACCTTTTTGACTGTAGAACTGATTAGAGCCTGCACCTTTTGATCAAAGTAGGTGTGGCAGATTATAATTCATATTCTTATAAGCTGAATGTGATGAAATGTGATTTATTTTATGTCAAATCATTTAAATTTCACTGAAGTAATTAAATTAAATTAAATTAAATTATTTGTATAGCACTTTTAACAATTTCCCATTGTCTCAAAGCAGCTTTACAGAAGTATGGAAACAGAATAGAGAGAAAAAGAAATAAATATAGAGAGCTCCTGAGGAACTAATGGGTCATCGTAAACTCTGAGTTCAGCACAGAACTGATTGCTGATAAAGACCAGACTATACAGCTGACTGACACAACACTGGTTCAAAAGAAGGCATAACAGTCTCCGGGCGGCTTCATACACAACAATTCCATGAGACACTGGCTGACCATGCAGATCAATTCCTGGAAAGGTGACCACCGGGCGACTCCAGCCAGCGGTAGAACATCAGGATTGACAAAGTATGTAATCAGGTTATGGACAATGTAAATTATGTTCAAGGTGCAGACAGGGACTCCGGCAAGACTAGCTATGACAGCGTAACTAAAAGTCTAGAGCAAGAAGGTGTGAGAGACATGAGGGCTTCCTGGGATGTAAAGCGTCCAACACACTCCACAATCTGCACAGCGAGAGTGGTAAGCCGACAGCATCCAGACTTCCCAGTTCACCAAACATTTTATGCCCATGAACCCTCCAGATCTGCTCCTTTACCTAAGAAAAGCTATTCATAAAAAGCTAAACTAAACAAATGTGTCTTTAGCCTGGACTTTAATACTGAGACTGTGTCTAAGTCCCGAACTCTAATTAGAAGTCTGTTCCATAACTGTGGGGCTCTGTGAGAAAAGGTCTTTTGTACTTGAGGTACTACCAAATAGATTTTGGGTTAGGGTTATGCCTGCACCATTTGATCTAATTAGGCGTGATGGAACATTAAAAACCAAAAGATCTCTCAGGTACTGTGGCACGAGACCATTAAGTGCTTTATAGGTTAATAATAGTATTTTATAATCAATGCGAAACTTGACTGGGAGCCAATGCAATGAGGATAAGTTAGGGGTGATATGTTCATATCTTTTAGTTCTAGTTAGGACTCTAGCTGCTCCGTTCTGGACTAACTGGAGCTTGTTAATGCTCCTACTGGAACATTCAGACAGTAAACCATACCAATAATCCAACCTAGAGGTAACAAATGCATGAACTAGTGTTTCTGCATCATGTAATGACATCATATTTCATATTTTAGCAATAATTCTGAGATGAAAGAAGGCTAGCCTTTTGGTATTATTTATGTGAGCTTCAAATGAGAGACCGGTATCAATAATCACACCAAGGTCTTTTACTGCTGCACATGATGTAATAGAATGACGCATGATGTAATCAGAAAGCAGTTAAGCAGGAGGAAGTTAGTAAGCATCTACTGTCTTTCACACAATCTTCAATAATATTAAGATGGTGACTCACATCTGACTTAGCTGAAACATATAACTGTGTGTCATCAGCATAACATTGAAGATCAATACCATGTTTACGAATAATTGCACTAAGGGGTAGTATATATAGGGAGAAAAGCAATGGACCTAAAATAGAACCTTGCGGAACACCAAACATTACCTTAGTTTGTTTAGAGTGATCACCATTTAGATCTAAGAACTGATATCGATCTGTCAAATAAGACCAGATCCAGGAGAGGGTTGTCCCTTTAACACCAACAACATGTTCTAGCCTATCAAGTAGAATAGTATGGTCAATGGTATCAAAAGCTGCACTAAGATCAAGTAATACTAGCAAACAGACACAACCCAGCTCAGATGCCAGTAACAGGTCATTTACAACTTTAACCAGCGCTGTCTCTGTGCTATGATGAATCCTAAATCCTGACTGATACATTTCATGAATATTATTCTTATGTAGGTATGAGCATAACTGCTGAGCTACAACCTTTTCTAGGATCTTGGAGATAAAGGGGAGGTTTAATATTAGCCTATAGTTGGACAGCTAGGTTGGGTTGAGGTCAGGTTTTTTAATCAAAGGTTTGATATCTGCTAGCTTAAAAGATTTCGGCACATGGCCAGTGCTAAGGGAAGAATTTATTATCTGTAGAATGGGTTGGATAGCTACTAAAATTCACATCCAATTCACCTTTTCTGTAATTTCTCTACAGGATTTAACCCTTTGTTACACTGCTCAATTATATTTTATAATTAGGAATAGGAAGGGGGCACGGTGGCTTAGTCGGGGTTCGACTAAGCCAGTCGAACCTGTACCTTCTCCAGGGTCGGGGTTCGATTCCCGCCTCCACCTTGTGTGTGTGGAGTTTGCATATTCTCCCCGTGCCTCGGGGGTTTCCTCCAGGTACTCAGGTTTCCTCCCCCAGTCCAAAGACATGCATGGTAGGTTGATTGGCATCTCTGGAAAATTGTCCATGAGAGTGTGTGTTGATTGGCATCTCTGGAAAATTGTCCATGAGAGTGTGTGTGCCCTGCGATGGGTTGGCACTCCGTCCAGGGTGTATCCTGCCTTGATGCCCGATGACGCCTGAGATAGGCACAGGCTCCCCGTGACCCGAGGTAGTTTGGATAAGCGGTAGAAGATGAATGAATGAATGAATAAATGAATAATACAGAAAGCAGCAATAGAATAAAGTTAGTCATTCTGGCAGCTTGTTGTTTCCTGTGAGTAATTGATGTGGGCTATAGGGAAGACAATGGATTTTAAATGCTCTAGGCTACCAGGCCTTGACAATAACAGTCTTGGGGATACACGACCTCCCATTATGGTGCTAACAACCCGCATAAACCCACAGTGTCACAGCCTATAATTAGGCAGCAGAATTAATGTCACACTCCAGGATTTCAATTAGACCAATCTGCGAGCCTGATGTGACGATCATTGGAAGAGAAAGTCCTGTTAATGTGGGAGAGTCTGGAATCAATTTGCTTATATCAACACATTTGCAAATGTTATATTGGAATGGTGTTATAATTTGTGAAAACATCTAAACATAATATCAGAACACTAACTGTTAACACTCTCACAGCAAGTGTGGATTTTTTTTTTTTTACATGTAGCATTGAGGCCAAAAGTTTACATACCTCTAGGATAAAATGTTACCATACAATTCTTTTGGCAAGTCAAGTTCTTTTGGCATCTGCTTTGTTCACATCTGGGAGATTTCAAAACAATCGATTAGAGACAGATTTTCTTCAGCTTTAATTCAATATATCAGAATCCAGAGAGTCAAATCTTTATATACACCAAGTTAAATATCTTTTTAAACAGTCTGTATGATTCCAGACAATAAGTTAAGGACATTTAAAGGCTTTTGTTTATCCAGTTGTTATAATTAGGAGTTAATGGGAGAACACCTGTAATAAGGGCCTACTTTTACAGTGCAAAATCCAAGCAACTGAGGCCTCTGAAACTAAATGTGGAATTTCATTACTCCAGTTTCTTTAGGAGCAATTTCCCAACAACTGAATTCACCACAAATATCAAACCTTGACATGGATGAGCTACAGCAGCAGAAGACACGTCAGGTTCTTCTCCTTTCAGCCAAGAACAGGAAACTGAGGTTATCATGCACACAGAGTTGAAGGTTAGATCTTCATCTGTCTTGATTTTTAGAGAGTACTGGTGTACAGTTGTGTACGGTAAATGTATTTGGGGTGTATAAATATGGTCATATATGGTTTTTACACCGATCAGCATAACATTATGACCACTGTCAGAACAAACAGTTTTTTTCTGAACAAACAGTTTTTTTCACAATTTTAAAATCTTTAAGCACACATAGGCTGCATCATTCAGGCAAAGAACACAATTAAACTCCCAGGGATAAACAAACATTGGTTCAACCAAACCCAAATACGTAAGGTTCAACCAAACCCAAATACGTAAGGTTCAACCAAACCCAAATACAAAAACTAAGTAACTTTAATTCAACAGATACCAAAGAATGTACACTTACTGTCCACTTGATGAAACATCAGAATGGGAAAAAGTGTCATTCCTGTTTGTTTAAAGGTGGCATGGTCTCAGTTGGGCTGGTTTGAGTATTTCAGAAACCAATCTCCTGGAAATTTCACACATATCAAGTACAAACTTATCCAAACTAGACAGAAGACTGGATTTATTTTTAGAATCTTCACCTATCCAGTTTGGGTGAGTTCTGAGATGCTTTTCTGCTGTAAATAGTGCTTACTATATCATTTCTGGCAGCTCTAACCAAGCTGGACATTTTCCTCTGATCATTTCCACCCCAGAATTGTTGTCCACTTAATGTTTTTTGCCCCATTCTGCATAAACTCCAGAAAATTGTCCGTAGTGTGTGATTGCGTGAGTGAATGAGATTGTGTGTGTGCCCTGCGATGGGTTGGCACTCCGTCCAGGGTGTATCCTGCCTTGATGCCCAATGACGCCTGAGATAGGCACAGGCTCCCCGTGACCCGAGGTAGTTCGGATAAACCGTAGAAAATGAGTGAGTGATCATAATTTCTAGTTCTAGTGAGGATTACTGCATTCTGGATTAACTGGAACTTGTTTATAAACCTACTGGAACATCCAGAAAGTAAGGAATTACAAACATCTAACTAGATTAGTTTCTCGGTATCATGCAGTGACATTTTATTTCTATTTTTAGAAATATATCATTATTTCTGAGCTGAACGCTATCTTTCCTAGTAATATGATCTACGTGAGATCTGCAATCAATAATCACACCAAGGTTTTTTTTTTACTGCTGCACCTGATGAACTGAAAGGCCATCCAGAGACACTGAATAATCAGAAAACATACTTATAGTATTTTCAAGATAAACGCTTATCTTCACTCAGCTATTATCTTAAATAATTTCATGTCACTTAGCTACTAATGACAGCTTAGGAAAAAGTCAGTACATTTTCCTAAAGTTGGAGTTTCATATGTTAATCCAGTGCAGACATGTCATTTGAACTCAGACAGGATCTTGACTCATGAGTTATTAATGAAGCTTTCTTGTTTTCACTGAATGCGATGAAAGCGCTGCACAAAAAGAGACCAAAGCAGTTGGAAGAGCAAAATGATATTATGCGAACAGTTCGATTTAGGATAGCATGGGTGGGAGTCATGTTTCACCCTGGGAGACATGGATGATGTGAGTGTGGTGAAGGGACAGCAGGTCATATCCCAGCCTTGACTCTTTCTCAGTGTGTGTATGTGTGTGTGTAAATCTCACTGAAAGACAGGGCACATCTGGAGCTGTAGCCACATAGCACAGACAGGCATCATTCCCTTACACACACAAACACACACATACACACACACACACACACACACACACACACACACAATAAAACTGTATGGTGACATTCAATCCAGAATGTAGCCTGGGTCTCGATTAAAGCGCTCTTTTACCCATTATCTATAAAAGACCCTGTGTTTAGGAGATTCTCCTTGGAACATGTCCATACATTCAGTAAACATTGTGATTACAATAAACAACTGGAAATGATCAGAAAGCGTTGCAGTCTTTCTACATTAGTAACACATGTGTTATACAACAATATGAAAAGGATCTTTGCAAATCAAGTCCTTCAGATCTATAGTAGAGGTTTATATGTGGAATAAGCAAACTCAAGCTCTTTTTTGTCACAAGTACATGTTAACAGTTTAGTACACAACTATTTGACATCACAGTTGTAACGCATTTGTAACTCATATTTATGAGGAAGTCGACTTTGTTTCAATTGATCCTGCATTCGTCATTATATAGTCATGTGTTTGAATGCAGCTGAGCTCACGCCATTGTTTTAAGTGACAAGCCCAAATCATTCCTGATTAATTTTGGATCCATAATTACAGATTTGATTTTCTGTACAGGCGAGGTGCCATTTTGAGAAGGGCAATAATTACCGTCAAGGAAATTGGACACTCAGTTCTATTTTGGGACAATAGATAAGAAGCTGATGTTACTTTTCCTCTGTCAGAGGAAGATCTGATCTGATATAAACCTGATGGCTGGAACTGGAACAGATTCCAGCTGAAATCTAAGAGGCATTGAGTGAATGTCCTTAAAGAAGAAAAACCAAGCAAAGGGTTGCAGGGGCAAGGAGGGTGTTGGCAAATCTTTTTACATAAATTTGACAACTTTTTTTCCCAAAGCAACATACAAGTGAGGAAGAATCCAATCTGAGCTTCGACGTAAGCAGTCGAGATTTAAGGATCTCACAGAAAAATTCAGCATTTTCTACAAATGTGACTTTTCAAATAACTTTTCAGGATAAACACAGTACATAGAGTTCATGTGAAAACTGGAATGCCCCTTCCATGAGGGGCTTTAAATTACTGCACATCCCCTGCTCCATGCACTTACTGGCTGACTATAACTACAAAGGAGCTTCAGCAATGCATGCTGGGTCGGGGGCTGGGGTTCAGCCATCACCAGAGTGTCTCTAACTTCCTGCTGGGGCTCGGTGCATACAGTGTCAAGTTTCAACATATGGAGCACATTATCCTCCACACTGACAAAAACACACCCAAGCTCAGTGTCCCACGAAGCCTCTTTTTGTCTTAATGGCTTTTTGTTGTTTTGTGTGCAGAGAAAAGATACATTCAGTAGTTTATAAGGCAGAAAAGGACAAACGTTTAATCTGTGATTTTCTGTAAAGTTAATCAACAGATTTCTTTTATTGTTAATAAACAGTGTGCGGTGTCATTTGTGTTAGAGCGGTGATGCAACAAACCAACAAAATAATATAAATTATTAGAACATTTGGTAAAAAGTTATTATGCTTAATAGCCCCATTATTTAAAGCATACACATTGGGGGAGACCAGTGATTTGTTTTTTAATTTTAGATGCTTCCACCTCAGTTCCAGAGTTCCACTGTTATACTGGGGTAATGTGGAACAGTAACTTGTGTAAGTTGCTAAATTAGAAAAACTTTATTCAAGTTAGTAAATGAAAGAAAAACTGTGACTGTCAATCAGCATAATGATGTGGGTATGGATAATGTGGATGATGTGAGTGAGGTGTGTGTGAGTGTGTCTTTGTGTGTGTATGTGTGTGTGTGTGTGTGTGTGTGTGTGTGTGTGTTTGTGTATGTGTGTGTGTGTGTTTGTGTGTGTGTGTGTGTGTGTGTGTTTGTGTGTGTGTGATTGACTATGAAATATTTGACACTGAACCAAAAGAATCAGTACTTCAAATGTATTAACATGAATTAACATGAGCCGCAGCTTTTAGAAGCACTGGTCCATTGGCTTGACTACTACTATTATTCATTTATTTATTTATCTATTTATTTAGTTGTTTATATATACACTTCACTTTTTTATACACACATATTTATTCATTTATTTATTTATTTATTTATTTAATCAATTAAAGCCAATTGCTTCATCTCTCCAAATCAAAAGACAAACACACTTACTGGCTTAGCAGCTAAACCATAAAAAGTTCAAATGAATGAACGAATCACTGTTTATAATAAAGAAAGTTCTTTATAGATATGCCTAGAGTGAAAACTTTAATTGTTTGAACTCACTTTCTTAGTTGCTTGTGTAAGTCTCTTTATTTTCCATATATCACTATACCATCAAAGCTACAGTATGCCTCTCAGTTACCTCTCCAAGGTTCTTGAAAACAACGGGTTCGGGATTCCGGGTTCGAGGTTATACTCCACTGCCATGTTGAATTTTTTTTAATGATGAGGTGGGTATGGATCAGAAAGTAACAGGGAAGATAGAATGAGCTTTGGTGACACACAATATATCACACACACATATCTGAGTTTCAGATATTTTATTCATAACTGTTGTAGAATGATGGGTTAATATTAGCCTGATCGCAACTATAACACACTGAGTGATCAATAAAGTTAAAATATAAACATGGTCCCAAAAATGCCTTTCATGTACTATTTTTTCCTAAAATCTAAAAATCTGTAGCTTTGATTAAACAGCCATGAAGCTGCCCATGTGAGATCAGGAAGGAGTCCAGAAAAGAGTGTAGAATAGGAATCATAAAATTCTAGCTTATGCCTGATTGTTACAGTAGATACAACAAACCATTAATAACAACTATCCCCAGTCCCTTCCATTGTTATAATTATTATTATTATTATTTTTAGAAATAACGGAGTGGTTTGGCAAAATGACATTTACACAGTTTAGAAACAACTCTGTTTGAATCTTACTCATCAAAAAAATATCATTTTAGTAATCCATGTAGTGGTATTTGAGACCGTGTTTGTTACTTTACTCATTTATTTATTTTTTTTGTTACTTTTGGAAAGCCCTCTTTTGTGAAGACTTTGTAGTGTCTGAAATATTAAAAGATCAACTTTCCTTCTAACAATTACAAAGCACTCACACTGGAGACTCCTTCAAAACAAAACCTCACAAACACCTTACTATATGTCACATCATCACAGACTCTGTTTCACTGTCGCCTACAAACGTGGCAGGCCTGGACACACACTCACCTGCAATCCTACACTCCCAGTAACCATCCTTATGGTTACATAATTAGAAGGATGGAAAACATATATTGGACATCCAGCAGTGTTTAATTATGACCTTCTGTTCAGTTCTCTCATGTCACTGATGTTTCTAAATCCTGACGTTCTGCTTTTGTTTACCTGGTTATTGGACTAAGCATATTTTCCACTCTCAACCTCGATTTTAACCCTGTTTGACCTGTGCCTGTTTTTGACCCTGCTTTTTTACATTAATTTCTATACCAAGTTTGGTACAGTAACTGTTCCTTATTTTTGGTCTGTTCCTTTCAATTTGAACTGTTCTTATATTTATATATTATATAAACAACCTGCAATTGCATCCAATCTTCAAATGTCTGCATGTGACGCATAATCTAACGTCACCTTACACACAATCTGTTAATGTGACACATTGACTAACCATGACTAGGTTTGTACCTGAGTAAGATTCTTTAATTTGAACGAGTACATTAGAACAAACCTGTGAATTGTTCTGGAGCACAAAGCTGTCACTGTTGTTGTTATAAAAAAAGTAAACACTTTTGGAATAAATAGAATTTTAATGTCATTAAAATGTTGAAGGAAAAACATTTTTTTATTACAAGGTTAAAAATAGATTGTCAAACTAATTTGCATGTATTCAAACCGGTCTGAAAGCCTGTGCTTTGGAATTCCAGAGGAATTTTTAGGTCACTTTATGCCTCCTAAAATGCTCAGTAAAGCAATTACCGAGCGGGACACTGACACGGCGGAATGTGAACTTACGCAGTAATTACACACATGCAGTGCTGTAGAGTTTAAGCTGTAGCGTTTTGATGCAGTTGCTTTGTTGTAAACATAAATCTTGTACGATTACAGTGTGCATGCACCACATAATTGTAGTGCAAACTATTTGTGCTGTTAATGTACCATATCAATGGTATGATATGTACCATATTTATGTATCATATCAAGTATTCGTGTTCTAGAGAAACCTTCACTCAAGGAAGTTTAAAGAGTGGAATTTGAAACTACCGTGACTACCATGACACGATTATATCACTGAAGATCTTTTACGTTTCTTAGTGGCCCACAAATACATGCACATATTCGGTATTGTAGACAGTTTTAGCCTGTATTTCAGACTATATAGAACTTGTTCCTTGCCCTGAGCACTGTGGGAGGTGCGAGGGTGTGGGCTGACACGCACTGCACTTCTTCCATGGCTTAAAATGCAGAATTCTGGGTGTGCAGCTGCTTGCTATAATCAGTGGTGAGTTTGATGCTGCACAGCCTGTGGGAACAAACAGGGTAATGAATGCAGTAAGGCAAAGAAAAAAAAAGCCTTGATACTATCTTTTAATACAGCAGGGTAGAGGGATAGAGAACACTGCGAAACTAAAAGACTATTAACTGATAACGATTGTTTTATAAATTTTTCTTGTTTGTGAATATGCTGTATATACAGTATTGGTAAGCTGCTATTTGAATTGTATTGCCGGTAGATTAAAGTGATCAGTTGATGTTTGAGGGCCTTCTATAAAGTCAAGTCCTATTATCACAGAGACTTGATCACTAAACTTCCTTTAAAACACAGAGACCATTGTGTGATTTCTGTGATCTTTCTTTAACCCTTGTCACATGTAACATGCCAAATTTGACATTTACTATACTATATTTTGAAACCTTTAATACTTTTTATTGAATAAGCCAGAGGTGACAGTGGCAGGGGGGAAAAAATCGTTAATACGCTATGAGAAAGAAACCTCGAGAGGAACCAGACTCAAAAAAAGAACCGTCTTCATCTGGGTGACACCAGAGAGTGTGAATATAAATCATTTAACTTCTACAAATCTACACTATATGTTACAGAATTACAATTACAATCCTAAAATGAAGTCTACTTTGTTGAAGTTGTGAACTGTTTACTGAGGGAGATTATCATAGAAGCTCTACTGGCACTTGAAGTAATAATCCATCATAGCAAATCTGTTTGGTTTCATCTACAGTAATCTTATGTTCTTTTATGCTGGGACTTCCACAGCAGTGAGGGTCCAAGTGATGAGAACTCCATCATGATGGATCAGAGAGTAGAAGGTTAGGATCACTGGTATCTCTGGAGTAGCATGTGGGGAGAAACCAGACAGACAGATTCTGGGATCTCTGGTTTCCTCCATCTTCCCAAAGCCTGCTGTTAGCAAAGATTAGCTAAAATAAATTGTTTTTTGGATGTGAATGAATGTGTGATGGACTGTCATCCAACCCAGAGTGTTTTTCTGCCTCACACCCAGGATTCTGCAATACAGAAAAGACATTGTACAAATACATATTCAGTAAACTGTCAAAATGTTGGAACATGCAGAAATTTTATTTTTGCTGATCTATCTGTATTTGAATAAAGATTATATACAGCATTTGGCAGATGCCCTTATCTAGAGCAACTTATCCAGAGCAACTTATCCAAAACAACATTATCCAGAGCAGCTTATCCAAAACAACATTATCCAGAGCAACTTATTCAGAACATCATTATCCAGAGCAACTGATCTAGAGCAACTTACATTTTACTTCGTTCATACAACTGAGTGGTTAAGGGTTAAATACTGTAAGCTTGGCAATGCAGGGTTTTAAACTCACAACATTCTAACCAGCAGCCCAACAACTTAACCACTAAACTACCAGTGCTGCCAGTGCTATTTATTTAACATTTAAACAAATACCAATTAATACATGTTTGAAACTTGTTTAAAAATGCTGATCCGGGATTGACAGAAAAAACAAATGTAGTAAACAATGTTAGTTAAAAGTGCCTTTAGATTTAGGAAACTCTAAAATTCAGGACTAGCTGTGAAGGTGACGAGGCTGAATGCAGGCCTTTGTGGGCAGTGTGACTAAAACAGCTGACCTTTCATTGGAGTTGTGCCTTTTGATATTAAACTAGCGTGGATGAGATCATACTTTTCTCACTTTCCTGAGGTTGGAAACAGAAGATTGCTGAACAATAGAGATGTTGAACAGGATCTTTAAATTTTTTGGCGCTGATTTCACACAGCCTAAAGAAACCTAGGAGACTTGGAAAAGTTAGTGTAGGAAAGAAAGAATCCATGCCAAGTTTTCACACATTTGTTAAGCTCATTATTTTCCACACAGTTCTGTTCTGCTCAAAATGATACCGGAGTGAATGGTAACTTTGTGTATTGTCTTACCGTGGGTGACTCACTGTGCAGTTTTACTGCCTCCTATGGACATTTACTGCCTATAACAACTTATTAGTTAACAAGGCTGTAACTACTGTAAGAATTAGTCATGCTTAACTCATAGCATTTTCATTGTGCTTTTAGTTTTGATCACACCCACAGAAGATTATCTAAAAACACTATATCTTTTCTGTTTGGTGTCAGTCGAATACTGTAGAATAATACTTTATGTTTTACTCATACTAGTCCAGCTTAAGGTTTGGACGATTATTTAGAAACATAAAGAAAATGCAGGTCTATTGGAGACGTCTGATAATTGTACGGAATAGGTTTTTAATAAATAAATAAATGGTGTAAATAACCTGTTAAAATAACACTGTAAATGATCATGCCATGGAGAAGATAGATAGATAGATAGATAGATAGATAGATAGATAGATAGATAGATAGATAGATAGATAGATAGATAGATAGATAGATAGATAGATAGATAGATAGATAGATAGATAGATAGATAGATATTTTATTGATACTGGAGGAAATTCAAGCATCCAGTAGCCACAAACAGAGACCCATGTAAGTTAAAAAACCTAAATTACACAGTAGCATTGTCCATAAAGCACAGCAGTGAGTAGGTTGTGCAGATACAAGCAAGTTCTGTGCATTGGGGTGAAAACATTGGTGTGAACAATGTGCAAATGAGTCACTCCTCAGTTTGTATGTTTCCACCCTGCCATACCTGAGAGATGTTGTACAGTCTAATAGCCAGGGGAACAAAAGAGTTCCTCAGTCTTGCAGCAAACAGATTCTTGTGTTGTTATTTCAGAGTACTCAATAAACTATTTGCATGGTTTTATATTAGTGATTGGTCTTTACCATAAAAGTGTAGGAAAAAATTCAGAGTCACGTCAAGTGAAAGTCTTGATATAACGTGTGAACATACATTATGTCGCTTTTATGTTTCACTGCACGTGTTATTTACATGACTATAACACACATGTACACTCACTCACACACTCAGATGATCTCACAAACCAAACCTGGTTATCCAATTTTAATATTCTCATTATTTTTAGTGATGTAGTAGTGAACAAAGTAGTGATGTAGAAGTGAGGTCGGGAAAACTTTTACCACACACAGAGTTCTCAGGGTGAAAACAGACCTACAGTCACTGAAACTGGAGCTGCTTGTGAGGTAGATTGGTTTCAGCCTGCAGATGGACGAGGTTCTGCATCAATAAAAGGTCTCCCACTCTGACAGGAGCCGCTGACCTTTCACCCCAGCTTGGGAGACCTCCTGATTTTGCTGCTCACACACTGCTGTACACTCTCACGGTCACACTGTCCTAACAACATGTACCAAAAACAGTAATATCAAACAAATATGTGATATATCTGTCAGATAAGTAAGATTTATCAAATGCAATACCATTAACATACTAAATGTAAGTAATAAAAATCTTGTAAATATAGAAAAATTAGTATTATAGTTTTATATTAATTCAGATTAACATCACTCATTTTTACATTTTTTATTTTTTTTACTGTTACATTTAATGTTGGTTCAAAACACACAAAAAAGATCAGCATTTTAAAAATATAAAAAAATGCCAGCATGTCATGTTGCAGAGAAACACCAAGAGTGAAGTCCTCTGTCCTGAAGACTCTACCGTAGTGGAAGACGTATAAATTGCAAAAAAAGTAAATAAATATGTCCATACAAAAGATTCAACGTGAAATAAGATGTTTTTGAATTTGTATATTATGAGGTTTAGATCACGTGGATCATCTACCATACAAGTAATAAAATTAGTTGTTACAATAGATACAATGATGTAGAATTAGTGCGTAATTCAAGTTCACTAAAACAAATAAACAAACATGCGACTCTTAAATATAAGCAACAACCTAGTGTCTGTTTATCTATTCTTTTGCATCCACTTTTTAAAGAGATCAGCTCAGTCAAATATTAGTCACACAGAACTTAACAACATTTACATATCTTCCTGTTAAAATGACATTTTTTTTTAGATAAATACAAAATTACGCATAATAACATCTAAAATTTATTATAAAGTGTATACACCCCTAAACTAATACTTTTAAATTTAATACAATTTTCCCACTGTTTCTTGAAAAACCTCCCAGATCCATCAAATTGTAAGAGCTTCCTGTACACAGCCCGTTTCAGGTCACCCTGAACTGGTATTTGAAGTTATTTATAATTCTCTCCACATTAATAAAAGACTCAGGTCTGACTGAAGAAAAGCATCGTGTGGAAGTAAAAGCACCAGAATACACTTTGGGAAGACGGCAGAGGCAGTGTGATGCTCTGGGTAATGTTCTGCTGGGAAACCATGAGCCCTTTCATTCATGTGGTTGTTACTTTATCACGACACACCTACCTAGACACTGTTATAAAACAAGTACACCATTTCATATTAACAGTATTCCCTAATACCATAATGTCTCTTTCAGCAGGATAATGATCCCTGACATGCTGCAGAAATTGTTCAATAATGGTTTTGGGGAACATGACAAAAAGATCAAGGTGTTGACTCAATATGATAAGTATCTGTGGAATGTCCTGGATGAGTCTAATCCATCTAACATCTAACATATTAACATCTTGGTGCCAGATATTACAGCACACCTTCAGAGGTTATGCAGAAGAGTCATGTAGAGTCCATGCCTCAATGATTCAGAGCTGATTTGGCTGCACAAGAGGGACCAGCATCGTAGGCAGGTGGTTTAATGTACGAATTGTAAAACATTACAACTTGTTATACATTTATCTGTACAGATATATGTTGAAATCTAGGTTGTGCACTATATTTTCTATTGGAATCTACTGCTTCTGAAACTCCACTACTGTGAAGCTATTCTAATGCACAAGGAAAGTATAATGGTAATGTAATCTATCATGGGATAAATGAGAAAGCACCTTTTTTTATCCCATTAAATTCAAGAAGAAGTTGATGAATTTGACAACAGTTTATAATGTCAATGATAACAGGAACTAACTTGTCCTGGAGATGTTCCATAACTTTAAATGTACATATGAAATGTGCAAGATGTCATTCAATAAAGAATTAAAACTGTAATCATTGATAAATTGCCGAATTATGGGTCCAGGCTTCCTGGTTTGAACCTGAGCTCATGTGCTTGCGTGGGTTTCCTCTTATTTTCTGGTTCCCTTCCACTGTCCAAAAAGTTGCAGGCAGGTGGATTAGTTGTGCTAAAATTGCCTCTATATCTGGGAGAGTGAATGTGTATGTGCACTATGACAAAATGGCATTCAATTCAGGGTGAATTCTCCAATCTCCTGCACAGTGTTACCAGGACAGACAGAGTAAAATAGCCTGATCTGCCTGGTCAACATTATATGAATTCTATATGGATGGTTTTGCCATCTCATCCCCCTTGTTCATTAATTATCTGATGACATTCTCATGTATTCACATGGGTCGCCCTTTAATCACAGATTACTTACTATCGGCTTAATATTTATTAACATGAAATTTCTTTCTGCGGGTTTGTTTGTTTAATTTAATCAGTTATTTTCAGTAACTGCTTTGTCTTTGTCAGGTTTGCAGTGGACTCAAAGCCTATCCCAGGAATGTTAGGCATGAGGTAGGAACACGCCCAGGCTCAGGGAAGAGGAAAGACCTTTTACACTGGCAGTACTGGAATTTATACAACATACAGTATGTGTTATATAGCTATATAAATATCATTATTTTAGCAGTAGAAGTTACAGAAATGCAGAAAGTTCGGGTGTTGCTGCAGCTTCAGCTCCCCCACTTTCCATGGCCTTACCTGGCTGGGTTGCCAATCAGTTACAAAGCACCATACACTATCTATGCCCTGTAGAAAACCAGGCCACCTAAAGGTGTGTTTTTGGGAGGAAACTGGAAAACATGGAAAACCTAAAAGAACATTTGAAACTCTATATAGTCAATAAATTGAGCTCATGATTGAGCCAGATAACTCACTGAGCCACTGTGATGCCTGTTTTGTTTATGTGTGATGTTGTTGGAGTCCTTCGGCTGATCTACGTATTTGTTTTTTTCCACAAATTTTACAGATGCCTTTCCTTATGCAACCCTCCCATTTTATCAAGGTAAGAATCAGGGACTGGACTTCAGTGGGTGGTTTGGTTCCCTACCCAGGAATCGGACCTGAGCCATGGGGATGAGAGTGTGGGATTTTGTTTAGGCATGATTTAATTTTTACAAACCTTGTAATTGCACCTAATTGATCTGTCAAACATTACTACAATTACCTTTTATGTTCAGTACATATGATAAGTTCTATTTGATTCGTGCATTTATTAGATATTATTATATTCATTAGATTGATGATACAATTTGTTCTGTTAACATTTGGCAAAAACTTTAGCTTGGAAGTTGTATTACGTTGTACTCTGGAAAATATACAGTGCTGCATGTGCTGCATTGCTCATGAGGTTTTTCCATTAAGCAAAAATCACAGAAACTGACATTTCTTGGGAGTTGACCAAATTGTACCGACAAAGTCCAGAAACATAAAGTGCATTAAACATTTCTGTGTTTAAAGCTCTGGCTCATCGTGCTGGTGTTGTGTCTGCATCTGCAGTATCCATTATGCTGAAACATGCCACATTTATTAGGATTCCATTTAAAACACCTGACCTAAAATGCAGCCTCTGTACTCTGGAAGATGTCCACATATCGGCCACACAATCTATCCTTTTTTTTCCTCCCTACACTCTGATGTATGGGACATACAGATACTCGGAGTCCTTGGCTGAGCTCCAGACACAATATGTTGAAGTGCTTCAGCACTGGGAGAAAGCAGGGGGGGAGAGAAATCTATGATCTCAGACATAATTAAAAGCGAGTAGAACTAAACATATGTTGTCCTTGAGTCACTTTTTCTGACATGGTGATGAGGTGGTCAGCCTCTGATTGCTCAAAATCATTAACCACAGTCAAGATGATCTTGATTTGAACAGGCTGCTAAGTGGTCTGCAGCAAAGCTTTCCAAAGTAGAAACAATAATACAAGCTATTTCGAGCAGATTTCATTTGTTTGTTTTTTTTTTGTTTTTTTTGTTTTTTTATGAAAAGAACAGACTCTTTTTTCCTCAAGGTTATGCACAGTTATTGATATTCTGAACCAGGAGAAAGAATATACTTACATGGCCATATGATCTCGTAATTATGAATGTAGATGGATATCGTGATAATGGATCATGTTTATTACACCCAAACATGATACATAATGTACAGTAGAAAGTCATGCTGGGATATCCTGAGGAAATGTTCTGTTTGAGTGTGAGCAATTTGTACCATTTTCTCTCAGTCCAGCTATCCAGTCACACTCTCCTTATTCTCTCTCACACGTCTCCTGCGGTTGCTGCTCTCACCCTCCGGACCTGCCTGATTCATCCTGATGCTCTACTTGGAGCTTTCCTCACTTCTGACTCACCTTCTGCTTTTTTGGAAAGTCCCACCTGGATATCCAAAAGATTGCACGTCCCAAAAACCATTTAGACCCATGTATGTTGTAGACTTGTACCTACTGCTTTCAGGCACTGCTTTACAGATACCTTAAATGGGTATGTTTAGGAAGACTGAACTGTACTTCTATAGGTGAGTGAAGCAGATTGATTACAACAGGTATAAGTTACCTCAAATGTGTGTGCAGGAGTATCAGGTAAATATGATTTTGTGTGAGATTGGGACCTTGGCTAGCCTTCAGACTGTCTAATCTGCCTCGAAGTATCAATTAAGACTAGAAATATTAAGTGTGCTACTAAAAATAAGCTGTTGTTTTAACTCCATTCTCCTTCCTTTAATTCACCTTGAGGAAGGTCATGAATGGTGCTGATACTGTCCCTTCCAGCTCTTCTATCATTTATCTTCAGTACCTGCTTTATCTTGGGTAGCACTTCAGTGGACTTGGAGTCTATTCTGAGAACACTGGGCATAAGGCAGGAAAACCCTGGATGAGATACAAGACAACATACAGAATTTAGAGAAGCCAACACACCTACAGGCATGGTTTGGGAGGACACTGAAGAGAATTAGTGAACGTATGTGAATACAAGCAGAACAAGTGAAACTAAACACAGACACAAGACTGAGACAGTCCCGTAGAGACCTATATGTTAGCCACTGTTCCACCATGCCATCTGTTTTATTTATATATACCAGATCTTTCACAAACCCCATTGTTTCTCCTAACTGATGTGTGTATTATATTGTATGCATACAGTGACATGCATATAGTATGACATATAATTTGAAAGAAGAAATTCTGAACTCATAAGCTGTTGCTTAATGGTGCAGCTGTTATTCCATTCAGCTATTTACTTTTCACTGTGTTTTTCATTTCTATGAATTCACAGTTATACTAAATAAAAAGTATTTATATAAATAAATATTTCCTTTTTACATTTAGACCACTTCTCCCTTATGCAGAGGGACCTGCAGAAGTTCTGTGAGGTCTCTGTCCAAAAACAACCAAATTAGCAAGGTTCTAAAAATAGCATCAGGCTAAAACCCTGTTAGAGATGGGTTAGTAATGCTAGGAAAACAATACATTCTAAATTATTTTATGTAAATTTATTGCTTGCAGTTAAGTGCTTAAAGAGGAAATGGATATACAGTATAGTGTATTTACTATATAGTGTATGTATAGTGTATAAACACTGTCAGATGAACCACATATCTTATCTTATCTTTTGTGTGTGTCTGTGTGTGTGTGTGTGTGTGTGTGTGTGTACCTTCTGTTATACATGCCTCGTCACAGGAAGGGCAGGTGAACCTCGTGGCTCACTAATCCCATAAGTATTATATGGCAGACTAGAATTGCAGCTATCAGTGTGAGATACCTGAGAATATCTGAACAATACATCCGCCTGTGTTGATTGAAGCTAATGTAACTTCCTGAAATCCGGAGGACTGTGCAGGAGGTTTTGGCAGATACTGTGGAAACCAAGTGCAGGTAATGAGTGATTGATGGAGATGGAAAGAAGGGTTAATATACAGCCATTCACTCCAGCACACACCCTTTGTGATTTAGAACAGATTGGACAATGGTAGCACTCTAGTATGGAGTGATCACCTGTATCTAGTAGAAGACATAATTACATTTGCTTAATTACTTTTTCAGAGAAAAAAAAACTTTTTTACACATTTTATTTATTTTTACCTTCAATTTACTACAATCAAATGTCAATGTTCTCCCATCTAGCCAAAGACTGAACATTTAAACCTCAGTAGAATTTGGTATTTACTTTTCAAATTAAAGCATCTAAAAAACCTTTCCGTAAAAAAAAAAACTTCTTCTCATCACTTGCATTGACCTTCTCATATTATGCAGCATAGTAAAAGCTCCAGCTATCCATGTGCATTAGACTGGAGACAAGTCTCTGTTCTATAGTGTGGAACTTGAGTCTGAACCTCCAGAATACTGGAGAAACCAATGACTCATGATCTCCATCTAATTAGAACAAAAGGTTTTGACTTGCGTTCTGCTAAGTCACTAATATGTAGCCGGCTGTATTGAAGGTAGCAAGGTATCTTTGCTAATGTAGTTAGCTAAGCATTCTAGCTAATCATAACTTTTGGTTATCTATGATAATTTATTACTGATTTATTCTTTAACAAACATGACATTTCACTTAAAAGTTGACTTTTATACTTTTTAATATTAATAATAGTGCATTTATAAGTAGCAAGGTTTTGACTTTTACTTCATAATTCCACTATATCTATAGTTTCACTTAATAATAATTTTATTGTGTATTTTCCACCATTGCTAAACAGTAATAAAAAATATTGGCAACCTTATTTAACTACTGCATGAAGTCTCTCATAACATACAATTCTCTTTCCCTTGTTTTTACATATCAATGATTTCACAAATACCCTAATGGTATTAATTAAACTCAGCAGGGACCCTTACTAAGGTGTAAATTTTAGCCTAAGATGGTATGTGCATTTCCTACATCACAGGCTAATCTCCACAGGCTAACTTGTTATTGCTAACTCTTTGGCTAGTGACATTGATACAGCAGGAATTACACTCCTACATTTGCTTGTCTAGTGTGTGAACTGAACCAATTTGAACTGACCGTGAAGTCAGACAAAATTGCAAAGTATCATTGTATCATGTGGCTCTGGGGAAACAGCCACCCAAAATTACCCATGAGGCAAATGACAAAGGGTATCTGTTCCAATAAGAGAAAGCGAAGGAACACATGAACAAGTAACAGCTGAATCAGGGCAAAGCAGACCTACAGTACTGACATGCAGGAAAGTTATAAGATTTGACAAATGATCTAATAGCATTGATGATTTGCTCAGTAAATCAAAACAACACATATTTGTTGTGGTATTCAAAACATAGATATTAATTGAGGTTGTTTTACTGAGCATTTCTTCTTTGCTCAGATAAACTAACAGAAAATGTACAATGCCTGGCATAAGTGTTTTTTTCCCCCACATTTTATTATATGATGGCTTTGCTTGGGATTAAACTGTCATAGACAAGGATCTACACTAAATTAGCCATAATACTGAAGTGCAGAATACACAAATAAAAACTGTAAAAGATGATGGCATGTTCAGTCCACAGGTGTGAAACTCCTGTAACTGTGTGAAAAGGCATCAAAAATTGTTAGGAAACATACAATAGCAAAATAGCAAACAGCATCATGATGTCCGAGGATTTATCAAAATAGAGCTTCAATCAGGGTTTAAACACCATTAAATCCAGTATTAAAACAATGTGGGACAACTACAACCCTGCCTAAAGGAGGTAGTCCACCAAAAGACAGGGCATTTAGTCAGAGAACCATCCTGTGGACAAGGGAACTCGACCTGCAGCTGCTCCCACCACCATGCTTCACTGTGGGGATAGGTTTCTAAGAGTGAGCAGAACGTTTTCACCCAAAGGCCATAATCTTCGTCCATGCTTGTTCTGTATAGCTCAGCTGTGTGGAGTGTCCAAGCTGTGGTTGTCCTGTTCTTCAGATCTGAGCTGAGTCATGGTTGTGATATATTTCTATTTTTAATAATGGATTTAATGATGCTCTGCAAGACATTCAATGTCTGGGGCTGATACTCTGCAGTCAAACCTAAAGCATGCCAGCAAAATACCCCCACAGCATAACAATGCCTGTTATACCTACATGTAGATGACCGAAATGTAGATGTACAACAGCTCTCTCTCTCTCTCTTTCTCTCTCTCTCTCTCTCTCTCTCTCTCACACACACACACACACACACACACTAATCGTTTTTATTGCAAAAGTGCAATCATCATCTACTTTGAACAAAACAGCGGTGTGGTTTTGCTCATTTGGCCTTTCTAATAAATTCAGTGTTAATTCTTCTGAGTTAGGTGACTGGCTGACGGTGGTGTGGTGCATATAAGAGTTTGATTAAAACCGTGTGGCAGTGATGGGATGCAGTCACGTAATTCTTATGATAACGTGCAGTGTGTGATGTATATTGTTGTTTTGAATATAATTCCGATATGTCTGACATGAAAACAATCAATTGTAACTAATTATAATGAAAGCTTCAATCTCTCTCTCACTCTCTCTCTCTCTCTCTCTCTCTCTCTCTCTCACACACACACACACACACAGACACACATACACAAACACACACACGCAGGTTTGATTTAGTTCAACATGTTACAGCTTACTCAGCTAGTTATAAATTTGATATGCACTCTCCAAATAAACATTTGAAAATCAGGATGATGGATATATACCTAGGAAAATAACATTAAACATTTGCCTCACACCTCCAAGGTTAGGAGATTGATTGCCCCCTTCACCATGTGTGTGTAGGGTTTGCAAGTTCTCCCTGTGCTTTGGGGGTTTCCTCTGGGCATTCTGGTTTTCTCCCCAGTCCAAAGACATGCACTGTAAAAGAGTGGCATCTCTAAATTGTCTGAAGTGTGTGTGTGTGTGTGTGTGTGTGTGTGTGTGTGTGTGTGCGAACTTGTGCCTTGTGCCCTGAGTCTCCTGGGATAGACTGCAGGTTCTTTGTGACCCTGAGTAAGCTTGATTTCCTGTAATTAAACCTGCAATTCCAGAAAAAGTTTTTTCTTCAGCTCTAAATAAAGCTTCATGTGTAGGCCTGTCCCAATGTATGTTCCAAATTGACTGCAGATCATGGAAAATGTACCCGTCCTTTGATACAATCACACTTTAACCAAAACTAATTAACACTAGGGAGTGTTTTCCTGTAACAATGTTGGTTAAATATGTAGAGGATCCTGGAACCCTGCTCTAAACAGAGCATTTGATGCTCCTTTATATTATTTTATATTATATTTGTGCACTTCCTCTTCAGTCCAGGATGCAGCAGTAGCAGGTTTTCCACAGGGCTGAGGAGACTGAGATGTAAAACAGTAATTTTGCATTCCGCAACCATTTCTGTTTTGGGTTGGATGTATGTTTGGGGTCATTATCCTTTTGAAAAATCTTTCTATGACCATGTCTTAATCTTTAGCTTAGGACTGAAATATCCTGGCATTTAGCAGAACACATGCTGCCACCTGTCTTTTCAAGAGGCCTAAACCACCAGCTGTGCAGCCTCAAAGCATCCAACACAGTATTTTACAACAGGTACCAGGCACATATCCATATACAGCATGCTGTCGCCATTTTAGTTGGGAATGTTTAAAATAATGAGGGGAGATTGTCTGGGACTTTTTTGAAGACTTTTTTTATCACTAATAATCAAACTAAACCGCTTTTCACTGAAAAGCCAAACTTTTCAAGTTACAGCAGTTTTTTAGTTTGTTTATTTCTTTGATTATTTGAGATATAATTGAAATTCAGGAGCCGAATACACATCCTGTTGTAGCAGTGTTTATTGGTTACACTGTGAAGTTTTAGTTCTTGCATCGTCCTGTTGAAGCGTACATTATGTGTATTTGATATAAGGCATGTCTGTAGGAGATGCTATGTACATGTGGCAAAGTTTCTAATTCGGATTTCTGTGGTGAGGTTGTATTTAAATATGTCTGTCTGTGGTGTCACGTTACATTTTGGGGCACTGGATCAACATGTAATTATATCGGAGACAAATGTTTGATCTGTTCTTTACATCGAGTTCTTCACACAGCTGCAGTAGTTCTAAATGAACCGGCTCAGTGTTTGCATGTACGTGTAAAAAATATATGGCATTACATTACTAACGGAGTAGGGAATGCAACTCCTAGGGCACATGTGTTTACTTTTTGTTAGTTTTTTCCCTTAAATGAACTCTAGCATGGTGTCTGATGGCTCTGATGGAATAAAAGTCTACTAATGCACATGTGTCAGGCAAAGCAATCCTATCTTGTTAGTATTATGATTTGTGTACTTCAGGTTACAATGCAGTTTTAATTCTTTAATTGTTCTCAAGCGTCTCACCTAAATCTTGCTCGAGCTGCTTCACCCTGAAAAAACACAATAGATCACAAAAGGTTTTATAAACCAATACAGTCACCTCAGCAGATATGTACGGGCAATGTATGGGATATACATTTAAAAAGACACACAAGGCAGAAGCCTGCAAACAATGAATTAGATCCATCTTGCATTATGAGAGCAAAATGTTATTTGTCCAAAACATATCAGAATGAAAAGTCTGCAAAGATGCAAATGCAGGTAAGATACTTTTAATGAGAAAATAGGGCAGTGGGGACTCCTGGATAAAGCTCTGGGTTGTTGACCGGAGGATCAGGGTTCAAGCTCCAGCACTGCCAAGCTGCAACTGTTGGGCCCTTGAGCAAGGCCCTTAACCTTCTTTGTTCCTGTGGTGCTGTATCATGGCTGACCCTGCACTCTGACCCTAGCCTCCAAAGTTGGGATATGTAAAGAAAGCATTTCACTGTGCTATAATATATACATTTATATACATATATATGTTACAAAGATTAAGTCTTTGAATAGTAAACTGTTCCAAAACATCAGGCAAAGCAAATGTCTAGGGTCAGATGATCAGCGAACAGGAGCAATGGTGCTAGGCAAAACACGAAAATCAAGGAATTAGGTCAGAACAAGGCAATCACAAAACACACAAAGTCTTGATAACAGCAGGAACAAAGTGTAAAGTGGTGCACAGTGGACTAAATGAAAGTCCTTTTAAAAGTGACTGTGATTTGTGGTGTGATTAAAGGAAGGTGTGTGTGATCATTTACAGCACTTGGCACACACCTTTATCCAGAGTGACTTACATTTGTATCTCATTTTTTACAAATGATGGTAAAGGGCTGTGTTCAGGGGCCCAGCAGTGGCAGCTTGGTGGACCTGGGATTTAAACAAACAACCATCCGATGGGTAGACCAACACCAACACCTTACCACTAAGCTACCACATCCCACATGACCAACAGGAAGGTAAAGGTGAACACAGAAGTACAAGCATGTTTGTAGGCCACTGTGTTTGTAGTGAATTTAAATGATCCACTTTTCCAACACAGCTGGAACAAGTGAAGAATAATTTACAGTAGAGCAGAGACATCATGAGAAATGACTGCTAACAATAGCACAAAAAACCTGCAAATGCTTCAGTTCTTTGTAAGACTTCTATAGATTCAGAGTTTCTTCTCAGCTACTGAGCTACTTAAAATGCTGTCACTTAAAATCCATTTTATTGATAGAATTTTTGTCTCACTGCACGGATAACCGATTTAATCTAATAACCTTTCTCGGTGTAGCTCAGCTTTTTATTCTATTTTTCGAGACTTAATCATGGGCAGAAAACACTACTGTGACATTAGGCATTATGCCATTATGACATTCATAAGCTGTAATTATAAAACTGATATTTGGATGCACTGGAGTTCTGGTTTGTTTTTTGGCAGACGGTTGTATATTACCTTCCTGACATCAGCCGTGTAAGCTGGACTGCACTGACGATTAAGCTGATTGCTTGTATGGCAGGAGCTTTGGTCTTTCATTCCAGGTCTAAGGTCACTAAAAGCATTGGTGCACTCTGATTATTCACTTCACTGCCCAGAGATCACAATGCATTTACTTTTCATTACCTTTTAACTTCCGTTTTAAGGATTCTAGATTTTAGATTTAGCTTTATTAAGCTTTATTTATTTAGCCCATTTATTTTCGATAAGACCATGAACAGCGAGTGATGGACATACAGTATTTCACAAACAAATAGTATTTATAGCCATTACATATTAGATCACTACCACAGGCTCTAAGTAATTCTGACTGGTGTTAGCATGTTTAAGGTGGAGATATCATTCATGTTCATGATTGTTTTAGTGCTAATGCCTTTTTCAGAAGTCTACCAGTGACCATAAAGGGAAAATATGCATGCAGATGCAGGAAAATCCATGAGCACACTGTCCAATAAACACTGAGAACTTTTGTTCTGCACAAAACACACTTGCTTACACTTCCATCGATATCAGTGAAGCCTGTGCGTCTATGCGTCCAACAATCGTAACATTTACTGTATGTACCTTTAAGTATATGTTGCAATTGTACAGTCCAACAACAGTCCACGGACAAAAACAAACATACAGTATGAGATGGGACTTGGACTGCTATCATATTTTTTCTTTATATTATCAGTGTTAATGTAAGTTCTAAAGTCTTATACTATACTTTTTACTGTTGTGAATTATTCACTTGATGGTGAAATACTACAATTGCTACTACTGAAACTACTACTAATGTTGTTGTCCTTCAGTTCCTCCATGTTCGGGGTTGCCACGGAGGATAATCTGATCGACATATTTCATTTAGGCAGTGTTGTAATGTAACGGAGTACAAATACTTCGTTACTGTACTTAAGTATAAATGTCACGTATCTGTACTTTACTTCGCTATTTAAATTTGTCAACTTTCACTTTTACTCCACTACATTTATTAGATAAAATGTATACTTTTACTCCGTTATATTTCCACTAAGCATCTTGGTTACTCGTTACTACAAAATAAAATCAGAAGAAATGTGTGCGACTGCAATAAAGGAGGTTTGGCGAATCACTGCTCCTAGATTGCATTACGCAGCTCCGCATGCACTATTTCAGCGTAATGTTGCTAAAGTAGGCGGAAACACAACTGAAACCGCCATGGAAGCACCTACTGGAGGGACCTCCCGTTATCGTAGACCAGGGGTGGCCAACCAGTTAGAGACCAAGAGCCACATTTTTTACTGTGTTACAGCAAAGAGCCGCATTATACACATGGGCACACATGAACATCACCTTTTTTTTTTACCCTGCCATTTTGAGAGCGAACTTGACACAAATTGTTTACTCAAATGATCTTGCTCCTACTGGGAAACTTTGAGGTATTTTCATCCCACTCACATGCGCGTTTGACAAAATTACCGCATTGAACTCAAGCGAAGTGAACACGCTTATTAAAAAGACAAATACAAACTTCGATATGAACGTAAGAGCCGCATGAAACCGGGCAGAGAGCCGCGGGTTGGCCGCCCTGTCGTAGACAACCACCCCGACGATACTGGTGATCAGGGTGAAGAAGATAACGTCATACACACGTAGCCGTATTTGCAAGAACTGTTTCTGTACATTGGAATGAAAGATTCTTCCTACCAGATGAAGTGCCTCTTATGCCTACCGAAAATCACTGAAATTTTACTTTTTACTTTTACTTCAAATACTTAAGTACATTAAATATCAGAAAATGACTTTTGATACTTCAGAAAATGACTTTTGAGTACAGTGTATATCAGATAGTTTTACTTGAGTAATATTCTAAAAGGTAACTTTCACTTCTACCAAAGTCTTTTTCTAGTACGATACTTGTACTTTTACTCAAGTATTGCTTTCTAGTACTTTATACAACACTGGATTTAGGCACAGATTTTGGCCCTGATGCAATATCTGGGTTTTGGTTCCAGCTCTGAGATTTAATCCTTCATCTCTTCAGTAGGGAATCAAACCCCGGCTGTTGCACTGAGAGACTGAAACTGCTAGTAATACATTGCTAGTAAAGTGTAGTAAACAGACCAGTGCTCAGAAAGCTCTCTTCATCATTACAGGGCCACTAAATGTATAGAAGGGTCACTTTCTGCTGTATGGTAGACAGTTCAGGGCCTCGTCTGATGGTGTTAAAAGATAGAGAATGAGTAATGAGTCATTCGTACAGCTGGTGGTGTGTGTGTGTGTGTGTGTGTGTGTGTGTGTCTTTGTGAGTATGTGAATATGTGAGTGAGAGGGACATAGAGTCTAACGTTACATTGCTCCTTTGACCCACACCAGGTTTCATATCTCTTCCCTTTCTCTTTCACTGACATGTTCATTTCTAGGAAGCAGGTGGCATCCAAAAATATTTTCTCTTTTTCCTCTTCCCTTATGACTTTCCTTATTTAGATCTGACACACAGCAGTAAAAACAGTTTAATTCAATTGTTACATGTTAAAATCTAATCAAACAATATACTTGTGTATCAGCTTCCATGTACTCCTGCAACACTAGAGCTAAGAGTCTCAATGCTCCTCTCACTGTCCAGCATAACGTCTGTTTATGAAGTATTATCACTGTACCTGCAGATCCGTGATCAGATTTATCAACTCATATAATCACAATTTGTTGTTTTTTGTTACTCTCATGTTAGACCACAGATTAGACTGTCCAACAACACGATTACAACTCTCTGACTTTAATTGTGAGACTTTACATGTTCTCTCTTTAGCCACATGGGATTCTTCTGGGTTCTCTGGTTTCTTTCCACCTTTCAGAAACATGAGAGAACATTATATGTTAACTCCTAGATGTGAAGCGCATGTGAATGTTTGTGTTTGCATGGTGTCTCATCCAGGCATCATACCCTTGGAAGTGTTCCTGGGAAAGGCTCTGGATCCACCGTGACGCTGACCAGGACAACGCAGATACGGAAAGTGAGTCAGTGAGTGAGCGCAGGTTTCTCAGACCCTTCTAAAGTGGATACACAGACATTCTGAGGATCTTTAGAGTGAATGAAGTTGTTCCAAAATGATTTAGCAGTGACAACCTGTGAAAACTCTGTAATCTGTAAGCCTAATAACTGATACAGTACATACAGACATTTAAGGAGGACACAGTGGCTTAGTGTTGAACATGTTTGTGTTGTATCTCTGAGGTTGTGGGTTTGATTCCTCTCTCTGCCCTGTGTGTGTGGAGTTTACCTGTTATCCCCAGGCTTCCTTTTGGTATTCAGGTTTCCTCCCCTGTGTGTGTTGTAGGCTGATTGAGACAGTCTCATTTACATTTACAGCATTTAACAGATGCCCTTTTGAGGTTCCATTGTGCTTAATGTCACTGGTTCACTAGGTTACAGTCTTAGGATACCATTAAAATAAAACCTTCTTCAGGTTTTTTTTTCCAAATATACACATAAAACAAACACGGAGAATAAGTGCTAGTTTAAGTGCTTCAGGAAGAGGAGATCTTCACTCATCATTTGAAGACCACTCCATTTCACCACCTCAGTGCCAGAACAGAGAAGAGTCTTGATGTATAGCTACCTGTTTCCCTGAGACGTGATGGGGACAGTCGAACAGTCACAGTACTCCTCATGCTGTCCAGGATGACTGCTAACTGTTACTCCTACTTTCCTATATTGTCTGTTGTACATGATTGGACTCTGTCTCTGCCCACAATTCAAGGTTGTCCTTGTACCCTGAATCCTCTGGGATAGACTTCAGGCTCCCTATGACCCTGTGTAGGATAAGTGTTAAAGAAAATAGACGGATGTAACTTATTTTCACCTGTGTGTGTGTGTGTGTGTGTGTGTGTTTGTGTGTTTATGTGTGTGTGTATCGTAGTCTTATATAAGTGAGCTGTACACTGAGTTCTCTCTGTGCCTCACTGGATCATCTCTTCCCATCGACCTGGAAGCATAACTCTCTTGATGTCTTCCAAACAGCTCATTTAAACCACTGAACAAGCATTAGTCGAAATCGTGATCTGCTTTTCTCATCCCTCACAGACCGTCGGCCTGATCCACAAACATCCTCCTACTCATTTAGCGCCGGTGCTTCATGAGAAAGACCTCAATATGTGCTACAGGAAACCGTATGCGTTCCACACCCTGTTGTTGACCCCCTCAGCTAAGTGTGCAAGCTAATGCCTCATGCCTGCATTCTTACTAGAAGAAGAGGTCACTTACACACACACACACACACACACACACACACACACACACACACACACAGGAAACTCCAACACAAAACGGAAATCCTGAATACATCAGAGAGTTGAACCAATGCTCATGATATCTGCACCGGCTCACGATGCTTGTGAATTGTGTGTGTTTCCAAAAGGTCAGAAAAGGACATGAATTAAAAAAAATTAACATTCAATTGTGTTGTTTCCTTTCAGTGGAAAAATCTTTTGATGCAGATATAAATAAACCTTAAAGGGGCACGTGAATATAGGAGGGGGCTTGATATTTTGTTAACTTACATCACAAAGTCTTATTAAACTTCGATATGAGTCTCTAAACCAAATTATACATAGATTGTGATTTATATACAAAGACAAATTGTAACTTAATTGTAAACTTTACACTTTTTATTCTGTTTCGATGCTTCTGTAAAGCTGCTTTGAGACAATGTCAATTGTTAAAAGCGCTATACAAATAAATTAAATTGAATTAAATATGCATGTAAAACTATGTGGCTAGTTTCCCATGGGAAATGTTTTTTTGACTCCAAATCCTCTTTAAAAAAAATAAACAAATACTTGTTACGGGGGCACGGTGGCTTAGCGGTTAGCACGTTCGCCTCACACCTCCAGGGTTGGGGGTTCGATTCCCACCTCTGCCTTGTGTGTGTGGAGTTTGCATGTTCTCCCCGTGCCTCGGGGGTTTCCTCCGGGTACTCCGGTTTCCTCCCCCGGTCCAAAGACATGCATGGTAGGTTGATTGGCATCTCTGGAAAATTGTCTGTAGTGTGTGATTGTGTGAGAGAATGAGAGTGTGTGTGTGTGCCCTGCGATGGGTTGGCACTCCGTCCAGGGTGTATCCTACCTTGATGCCCGATGACGCCTGAGATAGGCACAGGCTCCCCGTGACCCGAGGTAGTTCGGATAAGCGGTAGAAGATGAGTGAGTGAATGAATGAATGAATGAATACTTATAGTTTTCACATTAGCAAATTAATTCATTTAATTTCTCAAGTATTAGGAGATTTGTTTAGTTTCTAAGGAATGCAATAGCTTTTGGCTTCTTTGTAACCTGAAGTGGTGGGAAAAAGGTGCTGGGAAAGAAGTAACTTTAAATGAAATGTTATTTAGGAAATTAGATTTATTCCATAAATGTAAAAACATCAGTGTGTTTATTCGTACTTCAGAATCAGTGTCATCATGCCGTTAGTACAATATAACAGCAGATAGCAGATGGTTTCACAGCGTAACCTCCTCCACTGGTGCAAAACAGGTCATGTTGGTGAAATCCTGGTATATGCGCTTGTTTATGCTTCATTTTTTCCACATTCTGTTGACAAAATGAATTCTGCCATGAAGAGTACCGACAGGAGAAGGAGCTGCTTTTCTGCTGTTAATAAATAGTTTTTGTAAATAAGGCAGACAAACCTAAGGTCTAGGCAATTCTCAGAAACATGAGGAAGACACATGGCGAGGTGATCGTTAAACATTTTTTAAACTAATACACAAACTAAATCAGCAGACAGAAAGCAGGTTAAGTTCCAATGATTAACTAAAACAGACAGATGAAAGATTGGACTCATCAGAATCCATATTACACATATAAGGAATTTGTAGTGAAGAGAAACACACACACACACACACACACACACTCTCTCACTCACTCACTCACTCATTTTCTACCGCTTATCCGAACTACCTCGGGTCACGGGGAGCCTGTGCCTATCTCAGGCATCATCGGGCATCAAGGCAGGATACACCCTGGACGGAGTGCCAACCCATCACAGGGCACACACACACATTCATTAATGAATGACACACAGTCATTCACTCACGCAATCACACACTACGGACAATTTTCCAGAGATGCCAATCAACCTACCATGCATGTCTTTGGACCGGGGGAGGAAACCGGAGTACCCGGAGGAAACCCCAGAGGCACGGGGAGAACATGCAAACTCCACACACACAAGGTGGAGGCGGGAATTGAACCCCCAACCCTGGAGGTGTGAGGCCAACGTGCTAACCACTAAGCCCCCCCACCCACACACACACACACACATATGCCTGGATTGTTTAACTCCTTTCCACTCATGGGACATTTTCAGTCAGTATAAATAAATTAATTATGACATGGCTTTTCCCCTCTATTGGGATAACCAACAGATTTTTAATGACCGAAGGTAACGACTTGACATTTTAGAAGCTTAAAACAACAAAACAGGAGCAAAATTAATTTTTTTTTGGCTTCTGAGGAAAAGATTTAAAGAAATGAGTGTGAATTCAGTGAATAATCAGGTGACTATGAACATGGGGATAGATGCTTGAACAGATGCCATGTGTGGGCTAAGGATCATGGGAGTTGCAGGCTTGGCAGAAAAAAAACTCCAAGATAAAGTTTCTGAAGAAAGTGAAGACCTCAGTGTTATCTTTTCCAGAGATCTGCTGTGACAGAGACAATGTTCAATTTGGATAATTTAACAGATTTAAAGTTGAACGTCTAGATTTGTAATATTCAAGAGTTTTTTGTCACGTACACAGTTATACAGTGTAAAACCTGCAGTAACATGAAAACCCAGCCTACTCTTGCTTCAACTGTACATATAAATAACTCAACTAAATAAAAACATAAGAATTTAATAGGAAATAATAACGATTCATTCAAAAGAAATAGAATATTGACTTGAAATTATGTGTAACAAAAAGACAGAGACAGAGACTGGATGTCTGGAATCTATATGCAGAGTTTAATAGCATGAGTACAAACAAATCTAAAACGTAATCCAACGGGGAAACAAGCAACAGGCAAAAGTCCAAAAATCACAGTAAAGACAATCTGTGGAGCAAACAAATCCAGAAAATCGCAAGGCAAAGAAAACATACAGATCAGTAATAACAAACAGTGTCTGTACACATGAAAGCGAACACAATTATAATGAAAGAATGGCTTGGTACACTACTGAGAGATAATACTTTGCATCGAAGTTAGTGTGAGCACGGTTTATGTATGCTGAAACCCCAGAAGTGCCTCAGCATTTGGATTTAGATTTAGTAACATGTACCTGTAAAATGGGTAAAGAGTGATGTAGAAAATGTACAGTTGTGTTATATACTGTATATGTAGTGACAGTAAAACAGTCTTTACGGAGTCCTAAAGGATCCTTAAGGTGGACATGTTTGTATCGAGATGTCTGATGGACTGTGTGAAGAAGCTCCTCATGCTCCTCGTGACCACACAGCTCTACATCTTCCACAACTTGCATATCCAGGTTTTAATCTACTAAAAAAGGCAGATATTTTTCTTAACAAAAAAAAACACCTTCAAAATTTTTACTGAGTACTTTTACAATACCTGCTAAAATGTTTGATAAGATTTAAAGACGAATGGGAGAGATGTGGTACTTTTACTTCATGTACAATATTCATTCAGTCTAAAAGATTTACTGTATATCATTTCTACCAGACCTTCACTCCTACCCCAACTCCTACACTGCACACTCGGGATCGCCTTTCTCTTTCACTGCCATATACTTCTACTCTCAACAGAAAAGTTCCTGTACAGTAAGTCATAGTGTCCTGCAATTGTACAACATGCCTACTGGATATACAGTAATGCCATCCATGATGCTAAAGACCATCTCACTACCTTCTCATTGATGACTCCATAGCATCTAGTAACATACCAACTATGCTGAACAGAGTAAGGGTTATTTTCATATTGAAGAAACCTATTCTGGATCCCTCAGATATCAGCAACTACCAACCGAAAATATTTATTTTATTTTTTCAGATACACGCTGTCTACCATTTATCTCTTATAGAACATTCTCCAAGATCCTAATCTTCAAAGCAACACATTAATTTCAGTTCAACTGATTTGTATTGTGCTTTAAACAATTGACATTGTCTCATATCAGCTTTACAGAAGAAAAAAACAAAACAAAAAAATTTGACGTTTAAAATGAAATTACTATCCATCTCAGTCCTTAATGAACAAGCCTGAGGCAACGGTGGCAAAGAAAAACTCCCTGAGATGATATGAGGTAGAAACCATGAGAGGAACCAGGCTCAGAAGTGAACCTCATCCTCATTTGGGTAACACTGGACAGAAAATAATGTCAATGTAAATAATGTCCATTCTACAACAGCTTGTAGTCGAGTGGAATTGTGCAACCAAGAGCTCCAGAGGAACTAATAGTTCAGCATAATTTCTGAGTTCATTACAGACTTTCCACATTCCAAAGTGACTGCTATTTTGACCATCACTGAGAAGCTCCATGCTGCTAGATCAGTCAATTACTGTATCAGTCCTCATCGTCCTCCACCTTTCAGCAGCATCTGACTCAATAAAACACATGTCTATACTCATGAGGCTTAAAATTCATGGTACAGCATGACAATGGTTTGCTTCCTACTCAGTGACTCGGTGAGGTCATATACCGCTAAGTGGCTGATACTTACCTCCTCAACATCATCTCCTTCCCTCCCTCAGACACTCATGTTTCTGCTCAGATGTCAGCATCTCTGGAAGATATCTAGATTACAACAACAAAAGGATTCGTCCATTTGTATCCACACAGGCCACTCAGGTGCTTGTTCAGTCCCTTGCCATTTTCTGACTGAACTACTTGTGCCCTATCCAGAATGCAGCTCTGTAACTTCTCCCACTCCACCCCATGGCTATGCTTCCTCCACTGGGTTCCTGTACATTACATTTACATTTACGTCATTTAGCAGACGCCCTTATCCAGAGCGACTTACATTTTTATCTCATTTTTATACAACTGAGCAATTGAGGGTTAAGGGCCTTGCTCAGGGGCCCTGCAGTGGCAGCTTGGTGGACGTAGGAATCGAACTCACAACCTTCCGATTGGTAGCCCAACACCTTAACCACTACCACATCCCACTGTAGCTGAGAGCATCAAATTTAAAACACTGATGCTTGCCTACAAAGACTCAAAGCACTTATCACACTTCCTCTGACCTTCTAACCCCTCGACTGGTCCCACCTTCTCTCAGGGTACAATAAAGGCATTGCATTAAGACGCTTCTCTGTTTTGACACCTAGGTGGTGGAGCAAACTTCTCCTTGATGTCATTCATCTAGCTGTCTTCAAACGTCCTTAAATTAGCACAAATATATTGTGCTGACTGTGTGATTTTCTTGCTATATTTTCTCCCAATACACAGCAAATTTCTAGAGTTAAATATTCTGGAGTTAGACATAAACTTGGGTAAGTGTTAGGCACCAGGTACTCTGGTTTGGTGTTCATGCACTGGGTGTTGAAGAGCCTTACTCAACTCCCCGTGGTGCTAATGGTCTACATCTTCCTAGGGCCCACATGCATTATCTTGGACTTCATTGTGAGGAAGGCAAAAGTGCCATATTACTGTATTATACTATTCTTTATGCTGTGAGGGATTTACAGAGAAAACTGCTCATGTTTGGAGGTAGTAGCTGAATGGTTAAGGTCTCTCTCTCCTGGGCTTCTGAGCAAGGCACTAAACCTTCAATTGGGCAGTTGTATAACTGATACATGATCAATTGTGCAAGTCACTCTGGATGACGTTGTCTACCAAATGTATTTGTGGCTTTTTTTGTAATTATTTTTACATGAAACTATTTTAGTGTTTTACCATTTTTAAGACTATGAAAGGGTTATTATTTAAATAAACTGTAGTTTGGAGTTAAATTTTACTCCACATGTTAGAATTTCTCCGGGTACTCCGGTTTCCTCCCCCGGTCCAAAGACATGCATGGTAGGTTGATTGGCATCTCTGGAAAATTGTCCCTAGTGTGTGATTGCGTGAGTGAATGAGAGTGTGTGTGTGTGTGTGTGTGTGCCCTGCGATGGGTTGGCACTCCGTCCAGGGTGTATCCTGCCTTGATGCCCAATGACGCCTGAGATAGGCACAGGCTCCCCGTGACCCGAGGTAGTTCGGATAAGCGGCAGAAGATGAATGAATGAATGTTAGAATTTTAACTACACAAAAGTTTAATTACCTCCTGAAAAAGATACATCTTCCAGAAAAGAGTTCATTTAACTTAGTCGTGCATGTACACTCAAATGTAGTTGGATTAGACTCACAGAGTTTCCAAAGGCCAGAATTTGCAGTGTAGAGTTTGCAGACTGGTGGTATTCTTGGTCCATGTCCTAGGGATCCAGTATCAGAAGGACTTCATAGAGACTACAAAGCACGGGATGATTACGAATGAGAGCTAATAATCTGACTTGAATATATGTAACTATATGTAGCTAACCTCGAATAATATCGGATCTTAATCGGTTTGGTTTGTAATTGGTTTGCATCAGAGTGAGTATGACTGAGAGGGAGAAGGACAGCTTTTGGTTAGCATGTTAGCCTCACACTTCCATGTTTGATTCATGCCATGTTTGTGGAGTTTTTCTGTTCTCCCTGTGCTTAAGGGATTTCCTCCAGGTACTCTGGTTTGTTCCCCCAGTCGAAAAACATGCGCTGCAGTTTGAGTGCCATCTCTAAATTGTCTGTATTGTGTAAATAGGTGTGATAGACTGGCATTGTGCCTGTTACCCAGTAGTATATGCAGTGTATAATAATGTATTATGACTGGGTATTGAACAAGCAGCACTCCAGCATATGAGGCTAACGGAGCAGATTATCAAGGACAAAATGGGTCGTATAAATCGTATAATTCACAGAAACCTTTTTTGACCAATCTTTGTTCCACACACCCTGGCAAAATGTTTTAACAATACAGTGTCTTGGTAAAATCCAATGTCAAGCTTTATCTGATCCAAAACTGTATTGTCCGCTAGACTTCACAGAATTATGATTCCCTGTGATGTATGAAATTCACAACAAAAGCAGCAGCTTCAGGCAGCCTGTGGATGCACACGTGTGTATCCAAATAGCCATGTTGCCTCAGGACACGCCAGCTTGTCGCCCGCTCTCTGCATGTTGACCCTGGGGAGATTCTGAAAGACACCACAACCCCCCTCGGGCCCTTTTTTTTTGGAGGATCAAAGCCTGGAAGATCCATAAACTGCTTAATGCAGAAAGTGTGCCACTTTGAGCTTGGGTCACACAATTGCCTCATTACACACTTTCAGCTCCATCACCTCTTTTCTATAGCGGCCTTCCCCCCAGTGCAACAATACCCATCTGCTGGGACCTCAATGTGGGCGCTGTGGAAGAAAAGAGAGAGCATCTGGTATAAGGCTTTCAGGGGCCTCTTTGTGGAAAAATTATTGTGAGATCATGAATTTAATTTAAAAAAAAAATGTTGGGTCCAAACCAAATGGATTCTTGTAACAAAAAAAAACTAATAATTACTCAGCTAATGATCTTCGGTGCCTTGTGATATTCATACAGTTGTTTTTTTGGTTTTTTTTTTTTTAAACAAATCTTTATTTGAGAAATCTAATTCCAATTAACGTCATTTGTTTTTTTTATAACTAGCAGTGGACAGATGTACAGTATATAAGGCCCAGTTTATTATGATGCGCAGCCAAATTGCTGTCAGAAGTCAAAAGGCTCAGAGATGTGGATTAAAATACAGACTAAGCCAATAAGAGACTCTCTTTAACAAATCAATGGCTTTTAATTGAAGCAAGGGCTATTGGATTGAATCTGTTGGAAGGCAGATCTTGAGAGCACCCATGAGATTATGCTTTGTTGAAGCTGTGAGTAAATGACTGCTCAAATAAATCTCTGCAATCCAGATGCGCTTGTGGTTCCTAGATCGAAACTAGTTAGAGCTCACTGTCACCTTGAGCTGAGTTATAGGAGACTTCACTGACTGTATACGGCTTCAGGAAAAGACCGCAGAGCTTTTTTGTCTCCCTAAATTTCTTATTGCAGTGAATGCAACTTTTTGAAGAATTATAATAGATTCTAGTCTTCAGGAAAGAACATTGCTGTTGTCTGTCTGTGTTTTTTTTTTCTCTGACCACCATCAAAACTTTGTTGCTCTGCAGAGTGCAAGAGCATCCTCTTGTGATCGGAAAGCGAACTGCAATTTCAGATCATTTACTTCAACCAGATTTCTGGCATATATACATTACTGTATAATGCCTCTAAACTAGACCACTCAGTCACCACTGATGCTCTTACAGTCCATGTAGTGAACACAGCTGAGTCTAGATTTCACTCTAGACGATGAACATGAGTTCTGTTAGATACTGCTGAGTCTGCAACATCAGAAAATTTTAGGCAGTTGGTCCATACAGATTAGATTACTTCAACTCCCTTCATATCGTCTCCACATGGTACTGATGCATCATTCAGCTCTTTCAGCTGTCTCATTTATCTCTCACTCTCACTCATTTTCTACCGCTTATCCGAACTACCTCGGGTCACGGGGAGCCTGTGCCTATCTCAGGCGTCATCGGGCATCAAGGCAGGATACACCCTGGACGGAGTGCCAACCCATCGCAGGGCACACACACACACTCTAATTCACTCACGCAATCACACACTACGGACAATTTTCCAGAGATGCCAATCAACCTACCATGCATGTCTTTGGGAGGAAACCGGAGTACCCGGAGGAAACCACGGGACACGGGGAGAACATGCGAACTCCACACACACAAGGTGGAGGCGGGAATCGAACCCCAAACCCTGGAGGTGTGAGGCGAACGTGCTAACCACTAAGCCACCGTGTCCCCTGTCTCATTTATCTAAAAAATAAAAAAGAATCTGTAAAGCAAAGATGCCTACAAAATCAATGCAATCAAATAAAACATCAAAATATTTCTACATTTCAAAAACAATAAATGAGACAAAGACAAAGCCTTTAAAAAAATATCAGGAGGCTACACTTTTATAAGTTAATTATTACAAATTAGCTGCTAGGATTTAGAACCACAGCTCTTCTAGAGACTTTGACAGAGAGACAGTGTTCACCTTTTGCCTGAAATCTGGATTCTATTACACATTAAATTATGTAACACATTTCAAGTTTCAAGTTTCTTTATTTGTCATTTCGCTACATGTTGAGACATGCAGTGGAACGAGATGTCGTGTCTCACAGGTGTAACATCCATACAGACATTAAACATCAAAAAAACAACACAAAGCACAAAACAAAGCAATACAATTTAAATACACAAAAGAATATACACTCAAGCAGTAAATATAGGTATGAAGACTCTACAATGCTTCCTTGATATTGTACACGTGCATCAGGAGGCATTCAAAGTCAGCAGCAGGTTGCGGACTAGTGCAAGATGTGGTGTGCAACATGAGCATGTAAACATTTAAACATTTTTGATGTGCCAGTGTGCTAATGCTGAGGAGAGTGTGACTAGTGGCAGTCAGGTGGGTCACGTCACAGGAGGCCTGTGTATTTTCAAGGGGTGGCAGTGGAGGTTTGAGTTCAGGGCTCTCACAGCTTGGGGGAAGAAACTGTTCCGCAGTCTAGCGGAGCAGGTTCTGATGCTCCTGTACCTTCTTCCTGATGGTAGAAGCTGAAAGATGTTGTAGGAGGGATGGGTGGGGTCCCCCACCATGCTTTTGGCCCTGCTGAGGCATCGCTTCATGAAGATGTCCTCGATCGAGGGGAGAGGGGCGCCGATGATCTTTGCAGCTGCATTCACTATCCTCTGAAGGGTCTTGCGATCAGCTGCACTGCAGTTCCCGTGCCATACAGTGATGCAGTTCATCAACACGCTCTCAATGGTTCCTCTGTAGAAGGTGGTGAGGATGGGTGGAGGGAGACATGCTCTCTTCAGGCGGCGGAGAAAGTGCAGCCGCTGATGTGCCTTCTTGGAGAGTGACCGTATGTTGGTGGACCAGGTGAAATTCTCCGTGATATCCACTCCCAGGAATTTTGTACTGCCAACACTCTCAACTGTTGTGTTGTTGATGGTCAGTGGACGGTGCTCAATGGAGTTTCTCCTGAAGTCCATCACAACCTCCTTTGTCTTTTCAACATTAAGGGACAGGTTATTTATTTCACAACATTTAGCCAGCTGAGCCACTTCCTCTCTGTAGTGAGTTTCATCGTTGTTGCTGATGAGACCGATCACAGTTGTGTCATCAGCAAACTTGACGATGAGATTGGAGCTGAACTTTGCAGTGCAGTCGTGTGTCAGCAGTGTGAAGAGCAGTGGGCTGAGCACATAGCCTTGTGGTGCGCCTGTGCTCAGTGTTGTAGTGCGCGATGTTTTTTGGCCGATACGCACGGACTATGGTCTTCCAGTTAGAAAGTCCAGGATCCAATTACAGAGGTAGCTGTTAAGGCCCAGTAGTTGCAGTTTTTGAATGAGCTGTTGTGGGATGATTGTGTTGAATGCTGAATGTTAAAAATAAGTCTAAGATCAATCTTGATTTTTTTTGTATTATATTAATCATTGTATAATATTAACTGTTTTATACTATGCATCTTATGTCCTGTAAAGCTGCTTTGAGACAATGTCCATATCAATAGTGCTATATAAAAAAATGTAATTGAGTTTGAATTAAATTACCTTCATTAGGACATACAAACTTTTAACCTTTGTACCTTTTTATTATTTTGAAAAATAAATGCTTAGAAATAAATTTTTTAACTGACCCAATAACACAGAAAATGTACATCTAAGATAAAATTATATTATTAAGTAATTCAGTTGCTTAAGATGGTTGATAATTACTGTATTTTTGAGAGAAATTTATTTTGTAAAGGAGATAATGCAACTCTTGCAGGGGAATTTAATCAGTAAAAACGTTATTGCGAACAGTGAATGAAGTATTCAGACATTTTAAAAGGAGATGCTAAGTACATGTGGTCTTTGAGGACAACAACCTCAAACCCTCCAGTGTCACCCAAATGAGGATGAGGTTCCCTTTTGAGTCTGGTTCCTCTCAAGGTTTCGTCCTCTTCCATCTAAGGGAGTTTTTCCTCACCACAGTCACCACAGTCACCTCAGACTTGTTCATTAGGGATAAATACAAACACATTTAAATATAAGTCTAATATTAATCTTGAATTTTTTTATTATATTAATCTTTGTATAATATTAAACCTTTTGTATTATTTTTCTTATCTTCTGTAAAGCTGCTTTGAGACAATGTCCACTGTTAAAAGCGCTACACAAATAAATCTGAATTGAATTGAAGTTTTCAATCTTCTGTATTACTGTAATTACGTTTATTAGGAGACGTGATCAGATTTCAATGGAAATCAATGGAAATAAATCTTCTTAATGAAGCTGACACAGCATCATTAATGTCAGGATGTTTACAGCATGTTAATTTGTCCGTCTTTGCTATTTTAGTGAAATTTTATATTTAAATGGATCTTATAAACTGTGATGTAAAGTAATGTTAGTAAGAAGGAAGAGTAAGATTACAAGAATGATTATTTTGATTAACAATGACATCACTGCACTAGCTCAGTCCTGTGGCTGGAATCGTGTTCTGTCGTATTTCAGGCCTTGAAGTTCACTGCAACATGTTATCGTGGACATGTTTCTTTCACTTCAGGATGCCTGTCATGTCCTTCTCTGTGATCTGTGTATGATCTGAAATGATCTTACTGTGCTGTGTTTCTCCATAACAGTTGCAGAGCTCTAAAGACACAACTCTTCTGACTATATCTAAAATAATCCCCTATTTCTCTCCACTTTCTATATTAAAAATTCTCTGTATTATTTAGTAGGGGGGACACGGTGGCTTAGTGGTTAGCACGTTCACCTCACACCTCCAGGGTTGTGGGTTCGATTCCCGCCTCCGCCTTGTGTGTGTGGAGTTTGCATGTTCTCCCCGTGCCTCGGGGGTTTCCTCCGGGTACTCCGGTTTCCTCCCCCGGTCCAAAGACATGCATGGTAGGTTGATTGGCATCTCTGGAAAATTGTCCGTAGTGTGTGAATGAATGAGAGTGTGTGTGTGTGCCCTGCGATGGGTTGGCACTCCGTCCAGGGTGTATCCTGCCTTGATGCCCGATGACGCCTGAGATAGGCACAGGCTCCCCAAGACCCGAGGTAGTTCGGATAAGCGGTAGAAGATGAGTGAGTGAGTGAGTGAGTGTATTATTTAGTAGTTTGAGTTCTGATCTCTTTTATGTATTTATCATGTTTATATGACGCCTGAGATAGGCACAGGCTCCCCGTGACCCGAGTAGTTTGGATAAGCGGTAGAAAATGAATGAATGAATGAATGAATGAATATAATTATGTATAGCATAGATGTTCATAAGAATATGCCCTTTTCTTACTAAATGAGAAGGTAGGACTTGTACAACTTGCACCAACCACTAGGAGGTGCTGGCCTACAAATCGGAAGGTGGTGAGATCGATTCTCACTTCCACCAGGCTGCCATTTCTGGGCCACTGAGCAAGGCCTTTAACCCTCAATTACTAAACTGTATAAAATAAGATAAAATGTAAGTCTGTCTGGATAAGAGGGTCTGCTAAATGCTGGAAATGTGCAAGCTCATACAATTTTGTAGGCTCTCTGGATATAATCCAAGCTAAATCCTCTGTACTGTTGTACATTTTCAGCTTCACTTTGAAATGTTTGTTCCTCTTTAAGTTCTCTCCAAGATTCTTTTGTGTTGAAATCTTCCGCTGGAACACATGGGTTTGGGTTTGGAAAGACATGTCCCAACTGAGATATAATAACCCTCAGCATCTCCGACTGAATAGTGCTGTATCATTCACAAAAGAGGTAACTATAAAGTCTACACGAACAGTTAATTTTACAGTGCATACACACTGAAATGACCTAATGTGTCATCAGGTGGCTGGAATGAACACCGGAAACACTTCTTTTTTGCGTGTTACGTATTTCCTGTTTATGTACTAGGAAGACGTAGCCAGGCTAACATGGAGTCATCCAAAACATCAGGATTTTTCATACCACAGGAGAAGGTGGGAGATTTAAAACTTAGTACTGATTTGACTCACTGTGGTTGCAAGATGACACAACCGTTAAGACACACAAACTTGCAAAACTTTGTGGTAAAATAGATGAGCATAGTTAGCATCTTATTCACGTGTGCACACACCCAAATGTGTATGTGGGGGGGGGGGGGTTGATTGTGTGCAGACTGAACACGCTGTTTTAAATACTGCTTGAAATATTGCTTGTTCCACTTGCATTACTGCAATGTTTTAAATAACTTATTAAATGCGTCATTGTAACTTCGATTCGCCAGATGTTTGCTCGTCTCAGTGCCAGATTCCCGCTCGTTCACTGCTGTGATGGAACACAATAAGGTTGAGAAACACACCATTATACTTTATATCCAGATTTATATCCAGTTTTAGTCCTCAGCTTGCTTGCAATCATGTAAATTGATCTAATGGCATTTAGGATTGTCTTAATCACAGTTTACATAATGGCTTATTGTCACATTATTTGGACAGTGCTAAAATAAATATGTTTTACCACAGCACTGTTAAAATACTCAGATTGGTTTGAGTGGTGAGAAACAGATTTATTTTAACGTGCTCATTCTAATGGCTATCGTCTCTACAGTAACAGCGCAGTGGCTTGTATGTCGGTGGAAGCTCCAAATAAGCATTTTTCAAAGGAGTTTTCATTGTCAGTGGTTTGTCACGGTCGGAGGTAAACATGTTCCTTTAAGTGTTCTGATACTGTAATATCTTTAGATTGGAGGGGTTTACCATTTAAAGTATTATTAAATTGTTGTGTTAATAGTTAATCATTATACTGTAGTTTGGAGACTTTGGAAAGTAATCAAGTTCACGGTGGTAAAACATCTCACCGCCCGTCATGTTTTATTCATTATACTATGTGTATTGTTTATAGATCATGAAATGACAGGAAGGTGTCTGCTGTACTGCTTCTTGTTTACAACCTTCTGTATTTAGTCATGTTTATTAGGAGACGTGATCAATTGAAAATGAGTTGAGTGCATGAAAGCAGAACTACAACACAAATCTATATCTCAAAATTACAAACCAACTATTATTGTTATTCTCTCTCTCTCTCTCTCTCTCTCTCTCTCTCTCCCTCTATTGTTCTCTCTCCCTCTATTGCTCTCTCTCTCTCTCTCTCTCTCTCTCAATCTCTCTCACTCTCTCTCAATCTCTCTCTCTCTCTCTCTCTATTGCTCTCTATCTCTCTCTCTGAGTAGCTAAAAACAGCATGTGTATTAGCATTACTGTGCAAAAAGACACTAATACTGATTAATTTTTACATAAGCAAAATTTTTAATGTTTTTAAACATTAAATGTGTTAAATGTTATGACACTAAAGAAAGCCAAATATTTTATGCACGTTCTCTTTCAGGTTCCTGTACAATGTATGGATGACCCTTTTGGGTTCAATGCTGTGGTGGTTTACGGAGACAAGTCTGTTCGTCTGAATCACTGTACCCCATTTTTTACCATCGATAGAGCACTGTGTAGGTAAGCCAGCTATCGTGAGTGACGTGTGGAAATAATCAATAAACAGCTGCTATTGTGTTTGTGTTTACAATATATACTGTACTCTGTACAGTTAAAACTGTTTTTAATTCTAAGGGCCTATGAAGTACCTGCTGTGGAAACTGGTAATATCTGTAAGTTTAAGTTTTATATTTTAACATTTTCAATACTGCATATGAATCTCAATTTCACAATGTTTATTTTTCAAAATATCTTTGTACAGTCGAATCAAGAATTATGCAGGGCACATCCAGCGCAGTTAACCGTGGACAACCTAATGTCACTCCACGTCCTGTCTGGCCCGAGGACACCGATGCTCAAAACTATCACAATCAACAAACCAATCAAAATCTAATCTTTACTGACGGTGAGACATCCCTGTAGTCACAGAATTTTATACATCCTTGTATACCGTTTCAATATGTCACACAAGGACGGTGGATTTTTCATATGGACACATGGTCCTTTAAAAATACTTGCTAGCAAAAAAATATTATAAAATATAGCTGCAAGCAGCGATGACGGGCCTTCGCACGTTTGTTCATCGCTATACGGTGCCTTCCAGAAAACAATGCACGGTGGGCAAGTGCATCAAGTGGGTAAATATCAGTGGACTATTTTATGTTGTTACTGACCCATTTGGGGACTGTAGGTAAATGAAACCCCACATTTTAGACAAACGGGGGCGCTAGTGAGCCACTTAAGAGACACACCTTTGTCTGACCTTTTTGTCCACACTTAACAGCCGACAAATGTGATGTATGTGTCAAATTTCAAGTTAATCTAAGCACGCCAAAAGACTTAAATATGCCTGAAAAAGAAAGTAAAGTTTGACACGTTACCATGAGAACAGTGTTTGAGATATCAAAAATCCGTTCGCAATTTCGCATCTGCAATATCTCTGCACCATGTTGGCCAAGTCTGGTCTCAATTGCATGAATCCCCTAGGAGGAGTATTTAAAAGTTTACTGCATGAAGCTGACAAAAAATCCACCTTTGTGACTGACACACTTCCTGGGGCCTGTTGGTGGCGCTATACCTGGGACTCACAATAAGCACATAGATGCGATCGGAATCCTTGGCCGAACATACACACCGCGTGTCATCACAATAAGACATTTTTTGCTTTAGATATTAGACACTTTCTGTTTCTCTGAATTCGCCATAATTTTGTCGCCTCGCCATGGCAGCACCGTTCGAGATATCGAAACTCACTTCGCAATTTAGCAAGTGCAATGTCTCGGCATCATGTTCACCACTTTTGGTGTCAATCGCATGAATCCTCTAGGAGGAGTATTTAAAAGTTCATTGCATGCAACTGTGAAAAAATCCACCTTTGTGACTGACACACTTCCTGGGGCCTGTTGGTGGCGCTATACCCGGGACTCACAATAAGCACATCGATGCGATCGGAATCCTTGGCCGAACATACACACCGCGTGTCATCACAATAAGACATTTTTTGCTTTAGATATTAGACACTTTCTGTTTCTCTGAATTCGCCATAACTTTGTCGCCTCGCCATGGCAGCACCGTTCGAGATATCAAAAATCCCTTCGCAATTTAGCAAGTGCAATGTCTTGGCATCATGTTCACCACTTTTGGTGTCAATCGCATGAATTCCCTAGGAGGAGTATTTAAAAGTTCACCACATGCAACTGTTGTGACTGACACACTTCCTGGCGCCTGTTGGTGGCGCTATGTCCGAGATTCACAATAAGCACATCGATGCGATCGGAATCCTTGGCCGAACATACACACCGCGTGTCATCCCAATAAGACATTTTTTGCTTTAGATATTAGACACTTCCTGTTTCTCTGAATTCGCCATAAATTTGTCGCCTCGCCATGGCAGCACCGTTCGAGATATCAAAAATCCCTTCGCAATTTAGCAAGTGCAATGTCTCGGCATCATGTTCACAACGTTTGATGTCAATCGCATGAATTCCCTAGGAGGAGTATTTAAAAGTTCACCGCATGCACTTATAAAACAATCCAAAATGGCCGACTTCCTGTTGGGCGGAGCTCATAGTTTAGAGCGCGAAAGTTGTTCGGGTCGATGAGATCTATATGCGTACCAACTCTCGTACATGTGCGTACATAATTGCCCGATCTGTGCACCAATGTTTGTTTTTGCATTACAGGGGGCGCTACAGAGCCCCCCTGCCACGCCCGTATTCCAACCTTTGTCCAATCCTAGTGTCGCGCGACTCTGACGTGTGTGCCAAATTTCAAGAGTTTTCGAGCATGTTAAGGGACCCCAATTGGCCAATGTGTGGGGAAAAAAAAAAAAAAAAAAAAAAAAAAATAATACTCCCGAGGAAAAACAATAGGGCTTCGCACCATTCGGTGCTCAGGCCCTAATAAAATACAAATATTTTATGCTAGCAACATTTAGAATATTTATCTACAGTACATCATTAAAATGGCTGTTGTGAATATGGTCATAATGCCAGGGTACATAGTGCTTATGAAGTTTATCCCTCAAGCGTCCAAGAGTCAGCTAACAAAAGTGCTCTGTAAATTTCAACAGTGTATTTGCTAGCTACATAGTTAGACTAGCCTGCTAGCATGTGTGCTAGCAACAGGTTATGTTACCTCAGCAAGTACATTGCCAGCTCTTGACAGGTTAAGACCGGTTAATCTAATTTGTGAATGATTTTCTGCTGTTCCTTGTAGGTGGTAGTCCACTAACCATGGCTACAGGTGGAATGGGAAACTACAAGCCTCGGCAGATGGAGAGCCATGTGATGCTGGAGGAGGAAGAAGGGGGCACGCATCCAAGAAAACGGATGAAAAAAGGGGGTAAAAGAGGAGGGAAAAAATCCCGTCGAAAGCAACGGGCATAAGCAACAAGCTGCAAAAAAAATTAAAAATTAAGAAAATGTAATCATGTAGCTTTGTAGTTAAAACACTATCATGAAAGTAATACTATAATAATAATAGTAATAAGTGCTAGTAAATACAGTAATAAATACAGTGCAAACTGGTTGGTGTGCATTTCTTCTGTGTCTTTTTATATATGTATATAAGGCAAAATACAGATCAGATGACTTGCAGCAAACCACAAAAACCTGAATTGAAAACGTCTGGTGTGGGTTTAACAGACTAAACTCCAGTAGATGACACTGGTACTTGGACACGGGCCTTCATGCTGTGGTCCAACTTGCAAATCCATCCAGTCTGCATTGATTGTGGATGTGTGTATGTTTGCTTGTGCTTTAATTTAATGATATAAATGCTTCAGTGTTCTGAACACATGATAGAAATATGTATCATGAGGTAGATGCTGTGGATGGAACCTCATGGAGAACCAATAGGTGGCTGTAGAGTGTGTCACTTGACATAAAGATCATAAGAATTACTGAAAACAGTTCATGTTCAAGTTTACTTTAATATTCGGGTGCATAATTTGGACTTTAGATACTACTGAGTAAAAACTTCATCCAAAGATAAATGACTGGTGTCTGAAATGACTGATGTTTGTACTGAAGATGTTTTCATCACACTCAGTGCTGTTTAATACTGATCATTTTACATAAGAGTAATGACTCATAATTACACTAGACTACACGAAACTCAACCATTAGTCATAATAATATTCATTGAAGACCATACTTACAGGTGGAATGGGAAATTACCTAAGGTTAAGTGATTCCTTTTTTATGTATAAAAATAAGCAGATTTTTATTCACATTATAAGATACCTTTGGTGAGTTTTATTTAGAATTTCTCATTCAGTTGTAACATAAACCCATGTTTTTAGATGGTAATGTATAAATCAAAAAGGTTTATTTGTAGGAGATCCTCCTACAATCTGATAAATTTGGAGCATCTAAGCATAAAAAGAGAGGATGAGTGGAATGAGATTGCTGCCCGAATCAACATGTACTAATTTTCTAGACTCTTACACTAAAAAATTCATGTATTATTGTGTACACTCAGGCAACCCGGCTTTTGTACGTTTTTCTTATTTTATATTTTAAGACATTTTCCACTTGAATTTTGGGACAACTGCAAGTGGAAAGTTCATGGAACCATACCTAATAATCCCTAGACTTATGTGTCATTCAAGATTTCACAACACACTCAGATTAATGATAAGGAAAATAAGAAAGAAACCAGCAGTCAGCTGAGAAAGTTGCAGTATGACCTAAAAAGCTGCAGTAACGACCAATATATGGATGGAGGACATAACACTGAAGGAAAACAAATGGAGTGATGTAGCAGGACAGATTAGAGGAAAATCTGATCTCACCAGCCAAGAAGCTAATCCTAGAAAGAAGATGGACATTTCAACAAGACAACCCCAAACATACAGCCAAAACAACTCAGGAAGGTCTTGAATGTGCTAGTTAACCTCTTGGATCCAATTGAAAATTAATAAAGGGGTATTAGAAGGGTGATTAGATGGAGCATCTTAACCTTGGGGAAGTGAAGATGATTTGTCAAAAGGTACAATTCTGCAAAAAGCAAAGTACTTTAAATGTCTTTCTTCCAACAACAGCTTTGCAACACAGTACTATTCTTGGTCATTTGTGGTGTTCAAATTCTTTTGCCCTATAAGTTAGATTTTTTTAAGCATATATTCGTCCATGCTTAGAAATACATACTATTTTGTTCATATTTGCACTCATGTGGATTTTTCTTCTATGATAAGTAAAGTAAATAACAAAAAAGCTCTCTCTATCTCTCCCTGAACAGTGCAATATAATGTTAATGAAGCAACTAAACTGGTTCAGAAAGGCATTGTGAATAATAATGAGCTTAGATTGGTTTCTGCCCTCAGTTCTCCAGCAAAAAAGATTATTTTGCCAAATGTCCCTCCTTTATTTCAGAGGAAGCTCTTGGTAAAGAGTTGACTCATTACAGGCGAATGGTCTCCCCATTAAGTAAATCCCCTTTGGCTGTCAGTCTCCACTAGTTAAACACCTGGTATCTTTTAGAAGAGTTGTTTTTATTTTTTTTAAAGAAGGGGTAGAAGAACTAAAAGCTGTTTTTAAATTCAATGTTTATGGGTTCAACCACAGTATTTTTGTTTCTTCTGATGCTGGTATTAAATGTTTAAATGTTTAAATGTGACAAAATAGGGCATTTGTCTCAGGGCCTGCCCTGAGACCGAGTGACCCTAGTGCTTCTGAGCAACTGGGGCAAGATGTAGCTGAGCCTGCTGGTGTCGTTCCCCCTGCGGCTACAGTTTGGCCAGCTGCTGAGGTCCCTGGTGTGGTTTCTGTGCCAGAACCAAAGGAGAATGAATCCCAAGCTCAGCCTGAAGCCCAGAACCTCAGTGGAGCCATAGCCGCCACGGAGAAGCCTGCTTGCCCGACCCGGCTCTGGTGAGGCCGCGCATGGCCGAACTGGTATCGGAAAGGCCCAGTGAGGTGGAACCATACCTGGAAAAGGTCAGCTCGGCCAAACCGCTCCAGGAAATAACATGCTTGTCACAAAAAAGCTCAGTGTGGTCTGGCTCAATGCTGGAGCTGCCTGCGCTGGCAGAGGCAGGCACAGAGGTGCAGGACCACCACCCAGAAACACCAGTCACTACACCAGTACAGGGGGACGGGGAGACGTGGAGATGGAAGATGAGCCAATGTTTAAAGTACAGACAGGAAAAAACAAGGGAAGTGACAAGGGAAAAAGCAGGCAAAGAAAGAAACAAAGGTAGAGAGTCCGACAGCAAAGACTGCACGTCAGATTCTGTCTTCACCTTTTTCCCACAAGAAGAACAGTTAAGTGTTGAAGAGAAGGAACTTTTATTAATGTGGAAGTCTTTTGGTTAAAGAAATTGATAACAAAAGTGAATCTGGAAAACTTTGATGATGACCTATAGAATGTGTTATGTGTTGGAGAAGTTTTTACCTTCTGTTTATTTTATCTACATTTTATAATGAGTGGGATTCACATTGTGAGTTTGAATATTAATGGTGCAAGAGAGTACAGCAAGAGCTCTAAATTATATGAACTTTTAAAGCAAAAGCATATTGCTATTGCCATGTTACAGGAAACCCACAGCAATGCCAGTAATGCTGCTGATTGGGTGAAGGAGTGGGATGGGTTGGTGATTTTAAGCCATAACACAACACTAAGTGGTGGCGTCACCTTGTTGTTTGCTCACAATTTTATTCTTTGTTCTTATTCAGTTGCAGAGATTTTAAATGGGAGGCTTTTAAAAGTGAAAGCTTTTTATGAAGATGAGGTTTTAGTTTTTATCTGTGTGTACGCTCCCACCAATGCAGTGGAGAGGATGGTTCTTTTAGATAAACTTAACAATGTTATTGCTGTCTGCAACAGAGCTGATATTCAAGCCTGAATGTAAAGCCTAAGAGTGCCTACTGGCATTTTAACACGGCACTTTTAGAAGACGCTAATTTTAGAGAGTCTTTAACTTTCATTCATTCATTCATCTTCTACCGCTTATCCGAACTACCTCGGGTCACGGGTCACGAACTACCTCGGGTCACTGTGCCTATCTCAGGCGTCATCGGGCATCAAGGCAGGATACACCCTGGACGGAGTGCCAACCCATCGTAGGGCACACACACACACTCATTCACTCACGCAATCACACACTAGGGACAATTTTCCAGAGATGCCAATCAACCTACCCTGCATGTCTTTGGACCGGGGGAGGAAACCGGAGTACCCGGAGGAAACCCCCGAGGCACGGGGAGAACATGCAAACTCCACACACACAAGGTGGAGGCGGGAATCGAACCCCGACCCTGTACTGTAGGTGTGAGGCAAACGTGCTAACCACTAAACCACCGTGCCCCTGAGTCTTTAACTTTATTTTAAATCTGAGAAAGCAGCTTTTAGCTCATTACAGCAGTGGTAGGATGTGACTAAAACACAAATCAAAGTTTTTTGTCAAGAGTACACTCTCACTGTCACAAGAGACATTGTTAGATCTCTGAAAGCTCTGGAGATAGAAACAGTGGTACTCCAGCGTTTGGAGGCCACAGGAGATCGAGGGCATATTAAAGCCCATAAAAGCAAAAAATCCAAAATGTACGACCTGTTAGACATTTCAGCACAGGGGGCACTGGTCCACTCATGCTTTAAAATCACAACTGAGATGGATGCTCCTTCCAAATTCTTCTTCAGTTTAGAGCAAAAGAATGGGGCGAACACTGGGGCGAACGATGGTCATCAATAACCTTGCCGTGTCATCCATCTGGCACAAGCTGGCATGCGTGGATCCGCCACCAAACCTGCTAGCAAACATTCAGGCCCTGCTGGTGGATTTCTCCTGGGACGGTCTACACTGGATTCTCCAAAGCATCCAGTGAGTGGTAAGGGGCACAGATAGTAGAGGAGAGTTTCCTCATGGATCTGCCAAAGCTCCCAGAGCAAGCGGAAAGGGAGTTGGATATAGAACTGACGCTGGAGGAGCTTCACGAGGCTCTCCAAGGCATGGAGAATGGACGGGCGCCAGGAATAGATGGTCTCCCTGTTGAATTCTACAAGGCTTTCTGGACAGTAATATTGCAGGATGTGTTGGACGTCCTAAGGTCAGCGTGATCCTTGGTCAGCTCCCACTGAGCTGCAAGAGGGCCTTCCTGACCCTACTGCCAAAAAAGGGAGACCTGACACACCTCAAGAACTGACGCCCAGTGTCACTACTGTGCACTGACTGAAAGCTGCTCTCAAAAGCAATAGCCTCGAGACTGACTAAGGTAATGGAGCAGCTCATTCACCAGGAGCAGACATACTGTGTGCCTGATAGGTCTATATTCGATAACGTATATTTAGTTCGTGACATTTTGGAAGTCTCCAGGATGAGCATGAATATTTGTAGAAGGTGCTGGAAACCTTCGGGTCCAACTCAGGTTTCATAGCCATGGTCAAGGTGTTGTACATTGAAATTGAGAGTGTACTGAAGGTTAACGGTGGTTCATGTGCCCCTTTTAAAGTGTACAGAGGTATACAACAAGGCTGTTCTCTGTCCAGAAGGTTTAATGTGTAAAAGATTTGGTTTTAAGTACTTGGGTGTCTACCTTGGTAACAATGAGTTTTTAAGTAAAAACTGGGATTGCACTGTAGAGCACATAAAGAGCAGACTGAGTAGGTGGAAGCGGCTGGTCCCAAGGATGTCCTACAGGGGAGAACGCTGGTCATCAACAACCTTGCTGAATCATCCATCTGGCACAAGCTGGCATGCGTGGATCTGCCACCAAACCTGCTATCAAACATCCAGGCCCTGCTGGTGGATTTCTTTTGGGTCGGCCTACACTGGATTCTGCAAAGCATCCTCCATCTTCCCAAAGAAAAAGGGGGTCAGGGGCTGGTCCAGTTATCCAGCAGAACTGCAGCCTTCCACCTCCAGTTGATACAGAGACTCCTCAGTGGACCCAAAGACTTAGTATGGAGAGCAGCAGCCAGTGGACTACTATACTCAGTCAGAGGACTGGGGCTTTACAGAACATTGTTTTCAATGCACACAAAAACGCTGGACATTACTGGATTACCAGACTTGTTAAAAGTTGGAATTTTTAAAAAAATAAATACGGGGCTGCAGAAATCTACACTGGCTGCCGGAGGAGCCTCTGGTGTATGGCGGACGTCTAGATATCTCTAGTGTGACTGTCCCAGCACTGTCCAGGACTCTCATCTCCTCAGGTCTAATAACACTATGGGAGTTACTGAACATCACAGGAATCACAGACCTGTCACAGACAGAGGATCTGGGGACTGCGGAACCTGCGCGTTGTCAATCAGCTCTTACAGTACACTGCTGGAGGTCCTCCCTAACATCTGAGAAGCGTGTTCGGCTGATGGACTATCAGTATACAGAGACTGGTCCTGCAGAGAAGGAACCGTTTCCCCAACTGAACATCACTCCCTACGTTGACTCCCCTCCTGAAGTGCCGATGTCAGGGGGAGATGAACTTTGGTACAGTGTTGGGGAAGCTGCAATACAGAGCCTGTGTTAAGGTTTTAAATAAGAAAAAAACTGAGTGGGAGGGTAGACACCCCATGGAGAAGTGTACTTGGTTTTAATGATGATATTAAACCAGAGTGGAGACACTGTATTAACCAAAAAAGCTGCCGACCTCCAATGGAGGAATTTGCACTGTATTCTCGCTGTGAACTCTTTTATTTCCATTTTAAACCCTGATGTTGCACATGATTGTCCATTCTGTTCACAGAGAGAAAGTGTTTTTCATGCTTTTATTCACTGCTCCAGGTTACAGTCTTTCTTTGTGTTTTTATTGAGCTTTTAAAAAAATTTCAGTGTTTTATTCTTGGTTTTAAATATGTCAGGAGAAACAGGTTCAGGTGCCAACTAATCAATTTTATCTTTGGTCAGCAACAATGGTAAAATACCTGAGCCGAAAAAACAAAGTTTTTTTTTTCAGTGCACAAAACACTGATCCTGATGCTAAGATAATTTTTAACAGGCAAGAATTTGGATTGATTTTAAACTCTACAAAAGCATAAATGACTTGAATATGCTTGAAGCAGTGTGGTGTTGCTCTCTGAATGCACTGTGCTCTGTTGTAGAAGGAGAATTATTCTGCACCAGTAATGAACTAATCATCAGTCATGTTTTAACCCAGTTTATATAATTACATTTATTTATTTATTTATTTATTTATGAAGTCACTTTGATTTGTACTATAGATGACTCTCTCTCTCTCTCTCTCTCTCTCTCTCTCCCTCCCCCATCTCCCTCTCTTTCGCTCTCTCTTGCTCCCCCTCTCTCCCCTTCTCTCTCTTTCATTCTCTCTCTCTCTCTCTCTCACTCTCTTTTTCTCTCTCGCTCTCTCTCTCACTCCCCCTATCATCCTCTCTTTCTCTCTTTTGCTCCCCCTCTCTCCCCTTCTCTGTCTTTCATTCTCTCTCTCTCTCTCCCTCTCTCTTTCTCACTCTCTTTTTCTCTCTCGCTCTCTCTCTCACTCCCCCTCTCTCTTTCTCCCTCCCCCCTTCCCCCCTCTTTCTCCCTCCCCACCCCTCTCTCTCTCTCCCCCCTCGCTCTCTGTCTGTCTGTCTGTCTGTCTCTCTCTCTCTCTCTCTCTCTCTCTCTCTCTCTCTCTCTCCTCCTGTAGTTGTATCAGGGGTCACCAGGGGCGCTGTTATCTTCCTGCATCAGTTTTACTGTTTTTGTTTTTTTTTACATTACAGCGCTTCCTTTGCTGGTTGGTAACGTGGTTGTCAGTAGGTTCCATCTGTACATGCGGTTAATGCTGTTGGACTTAATAAATAAATGTAGAATGTACAATTCGTCTTTAAATGCACTGCAGATGTAGCACGAGCTCCTTTAGACTAGCGCTAGCTGCTAGCTAATGCAGTGACTATAAACAAACCAAAACAAAGACCTTACTCACTGAATTAACATCCGTATCTCAAGTATTTCCACTGGCAGCAAAACATGGATCGTCTAACATCTTTTGGAAGTAAGTACATATAAATGAATCGCTAGTAATTCATCTCAAACGTGCAATAGCAACATAGCTAACAGTTAGCACCGGATGCTAAGGATGCAGAGTTTTAATTAAACAACTCACGTAGTTATTTATGCCTCTGTTCAGATAAAAGTCTCGTGTTGACTTGTTTTTGTAAATGTTTCACAAACTGCATAGATGCTTAAGGTAAAGCCTCATTCTAGTAGCCTCCCTCTGTGGTGAAAGGGTTCACCATTTGACCACCAAGTGTATCAGGTGCAAGAGTGGTGTTGGGAATAATAACTAAACCACATCACTATTAACACACACACACCGTATCTACATGGTGGACTGGTGTCCTGCTGGGCTCACAATGGCACAACACTCCTCATATCTGGTCCTGTGGGGGGTCTTTTGCATTGGCAGACAGACAGACAGACAGACAGATGCACTGACAGACTGTGTGCATAACAATAAATTATCTAAAGTCAAACCTATATTTGAGTTTTGCTTTCTTGAGCACAAGGAAAGGAAATCTGTAAACAATTATTTTTGCATAATCTTATCTTTTTGTCCTTTAGATGATCCTTTTGACAAGCCTCCATGTCTGGGTTGTTCCTCATACTTGGTGGAGCCCTATGTAAAATGTGCTGAATGTGGACCTTCACCTTTTGTCCTCTGCCTCCAGGTGACCCGGCAATTTACACACAACCTTGTGTTCTTGTATTTGTACTGCCTTGTTCTTTTCTCACCCATATGATTGTAGCTTAACTTACGCACGTGTGTGTGTGTCTGTGTGTGTTTTGTTAGTGTTTCACTAGGGGCTATGAGTATAAAAAGCACCAGAGTGACCACAAATATGAGATCATGGTAAGAAAAAAGACCTGTTGATATAATGATTTGTGAGAAAAATGTAAGGAACATATACATGTATAGCCTGAAGATTTATTTATCTGTGTTCTCTATTCTTTTGAGCGCTTTCATTTCTGGGGTTGGTGGTTCAATTCCCTCAGGTTTTCTCACTAGTTTAAAGACATATATAACCTGATGGCATCTCTGATTTGTCTGTAGTGTGTGGATGTGTGTGATTGTGCCCTGTGATGGATTAAACCCCATCCAGGGTGGCCATCCGTTTGCTCTTAGTCCCATGGGATAGGCTTCAGGCTCCCCATGGCCTGTGTAGGTACACATAATCAGTACACAAAATGGATAGATGGACAATTTCTTTAGAGATTATACATGGCACAATGTGCGCACTTGTGCCACATTACTCATTACACCAGCAGCTCATTGCACTTCAATATCATTTTATAATTCTTTAATTAGAGTGAGAGAAGCAATTCAGCAAGTAACTTGAGTACACTACAATAATAATAAAATGTAGTTCAATGCTCTGTATATTATACTTAAGTTTTGCTGCTATACATTTAGGCAAATTTATTAAACTAATCAATTAACTTTTTTACTAATTATTTCTTGGAACTGTTTTTCATTGTAAGGAAGGAGGGAATGAGGGCATGGAAACCTTTATTATTGCCACATATACATTACAGCACAGTGGAATTCTTTTCTTCACATTCAATTCAATTCAAGTTTATTTGTATAGCGCTTTTTACAATTGACATTGTCTCAAAGCAGCTTTACAGAACATAAACCTAGAACAAAAGGTTAATATAAAGAATAATAAAGATTAGTAGAATGCAAAATTCATGATTAATATTGGATAGATTTAGTTCACAATGTGTTTGTATTTATCCCCAATGAGCAAGTCTGAGGTGACTCAGTCAGCAGTGGCAAGGAAAAACCCCCTTAGACGGTAAAGGAAGGAACCAGACTAAAAGGGAAACCCATCCTCTTATGGGTGACACTGGAGGGTGTGATTATAAAAATACAGTCAAACAAATGTTGTATTGATGTAAAAGGCCACATGGAGTTAATATCTCCTCTTAAGTATCGCAGAGTCTGACTGGAGCTGTTAGATCTCTAGATGCCTCAGGAGATCCCAACTGAGGCGCCGGAGCGCAGGGGCAGCTATGATACAGCGCCCCTGGAGCAAGGAGGGTTGAGGGCATTGCACAAGGGCCCAACAGTGGCAGATTGGCAGTGCTAGGGCTTGATCCTCCAGTCAACAACCCAGAGCCCACTTGAGCCACCACTGCCCCAAGTATGATTGTAGTTTAGTGCCTCAAGTGTAGTAACAGTATGATTGGTTTGTGTGAGAGCGCTCGGGTGTTTAGCGTCGTATGGATCAGTTTGTATATAACAAATTCTATAATCTCCTGTAAACCTGACTTGTTTCTGTTTTTCCTAGACGTCAGATTTTCCTGTACTGGAGCCTGGCTGGACTGCCCAAGAGGAGATGGCTCTTCTAGAAGCAGTCATGGACTGTGGCTTTGGGAATTGGTTGGTATAATTACCCAAGTCATGCTTATAATTACTAACGACTGGTTATAATGTTATATAGAGTGTTGTGTTCAAATATTGTGGCATAATAATTATTATTGTGGTTATTATTAATATTATTATGTAGAATAGGTTATTATTCATGTAGAATATCTAACAGATATGTTGTGCTTTACGACACTTTCAGTTTAATTCAGTTTTATTAGCACAGTGTTTTTTAACAATGTACATGAAAAGAGATCTTACTCCTTGCTTTCTGTGATCCTACTGCAGTAATGTCAGTTACTGGTACAGTTAAACTTGTAGTTTAGAAGATTCTGGTATATAACGAAGATTAATTCACTTATCTGACTTTAGCATAACACTCTGAATATGTAATATATAATAAGTACAGTGTAAACAAATATATAAAAACTACTTGACAAAATTGCAGTCACACAAATCTTGATTTAAACTCCACCCAGTGAAGACTCATTATCAAATCAAATCAAATTTTATTTGTCACATACACATACATACAGAGTACGACACGCAGTGAAAGGCTTTTTGCATCTGTCCGGTATTCAAACATAAGGAATGCATCACAGGCTGGGTTTATACATCACATTAAAGGGTTTAAAGATGTCTTATTCTTTTTATTTTTTTTTTATTTTATTAGTTTATTTTAGTTTATTATTTATCACCTTGTCTAATAAACTCGTCTAATACTCATTTTATTTAATGTATCACATTTACTCTGCCCAATCTTTTCTAAATGAAATATTCTTTGCCTGCCCAGTTTGTACTGTTAGGATAAATGGCAAGGTGACTTCCATCCAAACTGCTGAGATCTTAAACATATTACAGTATAAGATTACTGATACCGTATGGACCTCTCTGTATTTCACCTAATTCTGATGTCTAAACAGGCAGGATGTGGCTTACCAAATGCGCAGCAAGACCAAGGAGGAATGTGAAGGGCACTACATGAAGAACTTTATCAACAACCCGCTTTTCTCTTCCACTCTGCTCAGTCGGAGGCAAGTGGAGGAGGCTCGCTCACCCGATACTGCCATCCCGTTTAAACGTAAGAGACCGTCTGCAGAATTGTCTGTGAAATAGGTGATTACCAGTGCAATAAAGACACATACTACAGAGTATTGCAAAGATGGAACAAAGACACATCCAAAACACCTTCAGTGCATTCATAAGATCTGAAGATGTTGGTGTTGTTGATGTCCTAGTATCTTAATCAGATTTTTTTTCCCCATCAGCCTGTGATGATCCTCCAAGACCTTCATTTGACTCTCAGCTTTCCAGGGACATGGCTGGTTACATGCCAGCTCGTGCAGATTTCATGGAGGTCAGTGCTCTGTGTTTTCTTTATTCTGGAATACATTTTTTTGGCAAATGAAAGAAATATGCATTCATGGTGGTGGTGGTGGTGGGGTGGGGGGGGGTCCTTCAGGTGTCTTCAGGTCGACACTTTTATTTATTATTTATTTGTGTAGTCGTTTGGTCATCACCAACATCTGTAAGCAACTCAATAACCTCGAGTGATGACGACAGTTAAAACACAACAGATTTCAGCATGTGTTCCAGTCATTTTTTTTTTTTTTTTTACAAAATGTGAAGCAACATTCAGAAACCAGGTGATGATAACCAATAATTCTATAACATGTAGGAGTTTATCAGTCTCTGACGTTGTTCTGTGACTTGGTCACTGGACTGTGACTTGGTCATTCTAACACCTTGAATATCGTTTTTCTCTTGATTTGCTGATGTGTTTGGGGAATATTTCCCTGTTTTGTGAGCCGTTTTCAGCCCAGCTTAAGATGATGGCCTCACATTTGACTCAATTATATTCTGGTCTTAAGTGAAGCTCATCTATGTTTATGTGTCTGCTTGTTTCCCAAGGCAGAATGGCTGATAAATCATCAGCCCTCTAACCGCACGCTTCTCTTAACCTCATTTCTGGTTTGTTCGGGTGCAATATTGTAAACATGTCATGTTCTGTAGTCTTTCTGAAGAGTAGGGACTTTTCTCTAGCCACCCTTCTACGAAAGCCATAAATATTTAGTCTTTTTTTATTATTAAATGTGTGCTGTCATGATCATATACATATAATGTACTTTCAGAGGCCTGTAAGTCACATGATGTAGCTTTTAGGTTTTTCTTTATATCTCAGTCTGACATTGGACTGAATTTTGCAGCCTTGAAGTCCTTCTCACTGCAAAATGGTGAATTTCACTGTCAGCTACTGGATGTGTCCCCGGGTAAAAATCCTGGTTTCTGAACGTTGGTTTACCTGTGGGGGGTAAAATGACTACATATTGATATCTGTTGTGTTTTTAATGACACTTGATGTTTCTTATATTGCCTCTAAAGTTTGGTGAGAATGAACCAGTTGTTATTTAAGCCTCAGTTGCTTAGCTGTATACGTTGAGATTAAAAAAACGTTTGCTCTGGATAACGGCGTCTCCCAAATGCCATAAATGTAATGTATATTTGTCTGTTTTATATTTAAAAATCGTTTTATTTGGGCCTCCGTCACTGATGTGTTCTAAACAAAAAAGCATGATGAAGTTAGATTATTAGGGCTCAGTGTATAGGGTGAAAACAAAAGCAGGAACTTTTCATCAAGTGATGGAAGATGAAATTTCACACCCAGATCACCTCAGACGTGCATTGGCATTGAAGAGCAGAGTCCGAGCCAACAGTGCATTACAAATCCCTTAAAGTAAATCAAGTCTTGATCGTGATCAGTCGTGTAATTTACATCTGGACGAAGCAGTGATCTCAGCAGTTTATCTTTATAAGTGAACTGCATGCAGCTGACCAGACAATCAGCTTACAATCAGCAAGCTTTTCCGTACATGCTTCAGTTCTCTCAGGCAGTGTCATGTAGTTTAATAGGAAATTATCTGGCTAGTTGTTTTTCTGTCATCACTGGGAACTTCTCACAGTCTGCAGTCCTGCACCATGGATGTTATCCGACTGTTCCATTCAGTTTATCTTTTAATCAGAAAAGTGTTTGGTAACTTTCTTTAACAACATACAAAATATCTCTAACACTAAAGACAAACTTTTGGAAATCTAAATTGTGATTTATTTTATTTTATTAATGACAATAATATTCAGGTCTGTTTCTAATGACAGATCATTTCATCCAAACGTATGAATAGTGGCACAGAAATGATCACTTAAGTTTAATTTTTATGAGTACTGATGTCTTCATGTGACGTGACACATCACCAAGCATAGCTACAATTTAACGAATTTAATTTCTACACTCAGTGTGTCAGCGTTTCATAATACCAGTAAAAGATGAATATGCTGTAACTTCTTTATAGTAATGTACGTTATAATTTTCCATCACATATTTATTAAGTAATAGAAAGAAAAGTGTGCGATTGATGCAGCCGCTGACTCGTTTTTGTTTTGTTTTGTTTTGTTTTTTGTTTTTTTTGTTTTTTCAATTTTTTTATTTTAGGAATTTGATAATTACGCAGAATGGGATCTGAAAGATATTGATTTTGTTGATGACGACTCTGATATTCTTCACGGTAAGTGTATACAGCCAGATTCTAAACAAAGCCCCTGTCATTAATACAGGATTAATAAGACACATACTGCAAGTTTATAAATATTTCCTGTTTCACTGGAACATACAGTTTAGGTTACAAGTTTACATCCCACTTGCTAAATCTGCAAAATGTTAATATTTTAAAAGAAATAAGAATCTTATATACAGCAGTTTGTTTTTCAGCTCTGAATAAGCAGTTTCACATAATAGATGTAGATAATAACAGAATCTACACAAATGACCCAGTTCAAAAGTTTTCAACACTGTGTGTTGTTACTTGGAGGATCAGTGACCGTTTTTATGTTTTGATAGAACTCTTCACGAGTCCATTGTTGATGAAGATCAGAGTTTCTTTAGCAGAGGAGAAAATGAGCGAAAGGTGAAAAGGGAGAGAAATGTATTGTATACAGTATTTAATAATAGTGAGTTAATAAGATGATACAGATTAGATCGTGTAGGGATTATTTTTGTGACCAATCATATTCGAGATAACACCTCAGATACAGTGCAGAAACGACATTTTATATATATATATATATATATATATATATATATACAAGTCTCTCACAGAAGTGAGTACAACTCACATTTTTGTAAATATTGTATTCTATCTTTTCATGTGACAACACTGAAGAAATGACACTGTGCTACAATATAAAGTAGTTAGTGTACAGCTTGTATAACAGTGTAAATTTGCTGTCCCCTCAAAATAACTCAACACACAGCCATTAATGTCTAAACCACTGGCCACAAAAGTAAGTATACCCCTGAAATTGTTCAAATTGGGCCCAGAGTGTCTATTTTGTGTGGCCACCATTATTTTCCAGCATTGCCTTAACCCTCTTGGGCACGGAATTCACCAGAGCGTCACAGGTTGGCACTCCACAGGTTGGCACTCCACAGGTTGGCACTCCACAGGTTGGCACTCCACAGGTTGGCACTCCACAGGTTGGCACTCCACAGGTTGGCACTTCATGGAGGAGTGGATGAGTTCTCTTCCACTCCTCCATGAAGACATCACGGAGCTGGTGAACTTGAGCTCCTCCACCTTCAGTCTGAGGATGACCCACAGATACTCAATATGGTTTAGGTCTGGAGACTTGCTTGGCCAGTTCATCTCCTTTACCCTCAGCTTCTTTAGCAAGGCAGTGGTCATCTTGTAGGTGTGTTTGGGGTCATTATCATGTTGGAATACTGCCTTGTGGTGCAGTCTCTGAAGGGAGGGGATCATGCTCTGCTTCAGTATGTCACAGTACATGTTGGCATTAATGGTTACCTCAATGAACTGTAGCTCCCCAAGTGCCAACAGAACTCATGCAGCCCCAGACCATGACACTCCCACCACCATGCTTGACTGTAGGCAAGACGCATGTCATTGTACTCCTCACCTTGACACCATCCAAACCAAATAAGTTTATCTTGGTCTCATCAGACCTTAGGACAAGTTTCAGTAATCCAGGTCCTTAGTCTGCTTGTCTTCAGCAAACTGTTTGCTGGCTTTCTTGTGCATCATCTTTAGAAGAGGCTTCCTTCTGGGATGACAGCCATACAGACCAATTTGGTGCAGTGTGCGATGTATATGGTCTGAGCACTGAGAGGCCGACCCCCATCCCTTCAACCTCTGCAGCAATGCTGGCAGCATTCATACGTCTATTTCCCAAACACAACCTCTGGATATGACGCTGACCACGTGCACTCAACTTCTTTGGTGGACCATGGCGAAGGCCTATTCTGAGAGGAACCTGTCCTGTTAAACTGCTGTATGGTCTTGAACTTCCAGTGACTAGTATGAGAGCGTGAGAGCGATAACACCAAATTTAACACCTCTGCTCCCCATTCACACCTGAGACCTTGTAACACTAACAAGTCACATGACACCGGGGAGAGAAAATGGCTAATTGGGCTCAATTTGGACATTTACACTTTTACTTACTTTTGTGGCCAGCAGTTTAGACATTAATGGCTGTGTGTTGAGTTATTTTATATATTTATATATATTTATTATAAATATATTTTTATTTCTATTTGTAGCACAGTGTCATTTCTTCAGTGTTGTAACATGAAAAGATATAATAAAATATTTACAAAAACGTAAGGGGTGTACTCACTTCTGTGAGAGACTATATATTCTGCCGCTATGGCATTTAGAGATACACTAACATCTCTGAAACAGAGCCGAATTGCCATAGAAGCAGAAATGATATAATTTGTCTCTGACATTCCTGCGCTGTGTCGGAAATGTTAACGTTTACATTTACATTACATTTTTATTGCATTTTAACATACAGATGTTAGAGCATCTCTAATGTGATGGGTCACGAACATAATCCCTACACAACATAGACTCAAATATCTTAACATAGTGACAAAGTGAAGGTTTATAATAGACCAGATTTATTAAAATATTAAATGCTCCTGTTTTCTTTTTATTGGACAACCAATCAGTCATTCAAAAGGATGTGTCTATACCCTGAGCGGTTCCAGGAGATTCCTGATTTATTCAGATTAACTGATTCATTTGTATCCATTTATTATTATTAAATATCTTGTTAAGGGAGAAAAAACAAACACAAACTGCAGTTCATAAGCTCTCGGATATTTCTTTTAAGTTATTATCATTTTGTTGGTTCAGCAAGGAGAACGTAGACTTCCTCAATTGTATAGTCTACCTGGTTAAATCTCTGCCATCTGGTACAACTGCAACTCTCAAGAAAACAATATTAACTGAAATTAGACATGGACTTTGCTATAAGGATTAAAAACATTCCCCAAATCAGTGAATTAAACTGGATCTCAGCGACTTGTGGTTATCTAAAGGTCCTTGATGGTTGCATGTGTATTAATAAATCTCTAATTAACTGGATAAAAACATTGTTGTTTCAGTTCCATGTTCTAAAATTCTGTTTTCCTTTTGTTGCTCATCTTCAGCACTTTATAATACAGGATACAAACAATAAGACCTTTCAAGATTGAGAAAATTATGTGTAAATTCATTGGTATTAAAGGCGACAGTGTGATTGAGTTATGAACCAAAAATCAACCGTTTGGCAGTAAACTGCACACGAGACTCGTTTCTTCTGGTGCCAGTAATTATGAAATAATTTTACCCATCAGAAATCATTTAGTCATTTGAAAATTATTTTTTGGCCAATTCTGTTGCCATACTAACACTTGTTCAAGAATATTCACACATTGCATCACTTTTTGTGGCAAATTAACAGTTATATTTCATTTTCTAGCTCTTAAAATCGCAGTTGTGGACATCTATCATTCAAGATTAAAAGAGAGACAGCGAAGGAAAAAGTAAGTTTAAACTCGGATGCTGACCTAAAAAACAACTAGTGTGTTAGATTCAGGTGCTGTGTTTTCCCTCCATCACAAATACAGCACATGAAGGATATCGATTAAATTCGCCACATTAAATAAGGTGCCATTGAGGTGAGGTGCACCGGATGGTGCTGGTGCTGGTGGTCAAAAAAAAAGTTTGTTGATACCTGAGCATCGCCCCCATGTGCACGTCAGATTCCACATGTAGTTCCTCTTTGTTGTTATAATAAGCTCCATTCTACTGGGAAGGCTTTCTACTAGCTGTTGGATTGTGGCTGCGGGGATTTGTGCTCATTCAGACACCATAGCATTAGTGAGATCAGACACTGATGTTTTGTGAGGAGGTCTGGGTCAGTGTGCTGGACACGCGAGTTCCTCTACCGATCCGAAGGTCATGAGTTCGAATCCTAGGTCCACCAAGGTGCCACTGCCGGGCCCCTGAGCAAGGCCCTTAACCCTGATGTATAAATTGAAATAAAAATGTAAGTAACTCTGGATAAGCTAAATGCCTGCTAAATGCCAGATATGTAAATGAAATATACTCCTTCCTCGGCATACCACGTGTTCTTCCACCTCCCTTTGTGTTCATGGACATTGTCATTCTGAAAAGATTTAGAAAACTGAAACTTTATGATCACAGTTTGAGGAAGAACCACATGTGTGTGTGATGGTCAAGAGTCATCAAACCTTTAGTCATAAAATGTACATGTATGAAGAATGTAGAAATGATCTAGATTAAACCAGTGGGGGCGCTAATCAAGCATGTGTCTATACAGGGATCTGGTAGAAAATAGCTTTTAATGAGCCATGGCTATCTGAAGCCATATCAGATAGCCAAGGGGGGCCTTTTAGTAGCATGAGCTAAAGCCAGCGCTGTTCTCTGACCCTCCCTTTGTGCCTTTGAAACCTTTGTTGAAAGGATTGTGTTTCTGAGAACCAGTCTGAATCTGGTTTATGGTAATGATGGTCTTAATAAGAGATCCTAAACCGGACACTCACACAGAGCACCGCAGTAGGAGTGCTGAGCTCGGATCACGTTTCTGCTTTATGGTGAAGTCACAGGAATAGAACCTCGATCATCAGCTCACTGATGTGCTCCATACGCTGGACAGACTGGGCCATTTCCCAACATACGCTCTAACTGTTAGAATACACTAGCTAGAATATTATATATTTTACAGCTCTCATTAAAATGCTCTAATGCCTTTCACAGCTCTATATTAGTAGTTGTTATAGACTGTGCAGTGTGTGTTAATGGTGTAAAAATCTTCTGTTGTCTCTTTCAGGATCATTCGGGACCATGGGCTCATAAACTTGCGAAAGTTTCAGAGTAAGCACTTTTTAAAACACAAATTATTGCTCACTGTCCACTTTAATAGGAACACGTGTACTTGTAACAGTAGTTATTTTTGCAGCCTTTCATTCATGTAGCAGTCATGCAGTTCGGGACAAGAGCTTCAGTTACTGTTCACACCAAACCTCCGACTGGGCAAAAAATCCAAATCTCAGTGACTTTAACAGTGGCATGGATGATGGTGCCAATGGACTGGATTCAGTATTTCAGAAATTGCTAATATCCTGAGATTTCAGGATATTAGTCGGTAGAGATTACACAAAATGGTGATCGATAATTCTGTTGGTAGAAACACCTTGTTGATGAGAGAGACTAGAGGAAAATGACCAGACTGACCTGAGCTGACAGGAAGGTAATATTCACTCAAATTGGCACTCTTTCCAACTGTGGTGAGCAGAAAAGCGTCTCAACATCAAATCGTGAGGTGGATGGGTTACAACAGCAGAAGACCACATCAGATTCCAATCCTGTCAGATAAGAACAGGAATCTCAAGTTCAAGATCAAAGTTTTGCTTTATTGACAATAGAAATTAAATAAAGCAGTGCAAGGCACATGGCAGATAAAGTGCAAATGAGCAGACCAATGCTGCACAAAGTGACTAGTGTATGTCATCTTATGTTAGTATGAGGGGGGAGTGGAAGGACCTGGGGATGTGGGATCTGGAGGGGTGGGGTGGGTTCATAGATCTGTGGTGCCTGGGGCAGAAAAGGGGAGGGGGGGCAAGTTAGGGAGCGAGTTTAGCTTCCTGACAGCCTGATTAATGAAGCTGTCTTTCAATCTGATGGTCCTGGCCCGGACACTCCGCAGTCTCCTCCCTGATGGCAGCAGACTGAAGAAGCTGTGTGATGGGTGGGTGGGATCACCTGCGATGCAAAGGGCTTTGCGGGTGAGACGGGTCTCGTAAATGTCCTGGAGGGAGGGGAGAGAGACACCATTAATCTGAGGCCATCATGGATGCATACTTACCCAAACTGGACAGGAGTGGAACTTGATGTGGTCTTCTGATCTACTTCTTACTTCTAAGATCTTCTGGTCTTCTTCCTACTGCTGTGACTCATCCAAACTGACCTCATACTGAACTCTTACCCCAACACCGATTGACAGTTTTCTGTGCAAATCATTGGAAATGCAAATGCAGTGTGAAATGTGATTCCATTTGAATTTTGGCATGCTCTATACACAACACAAAGAAACTGAAATGACAAACAAGTTAACTGTTATTGCTATTTCGATAGAACAAATGCAATTGCAAATAGACTTTGCTTTTGTAATTTGGCAGACGGTGTACGATCATGTAAACGAACACGCAGAGTAATGCGATTTAAATTGTCACAATTTTTGCATCCGCAATTTGAAAATACAGATACAAGTACAATTTGCAGTTAGTACGATCTTCCTGTTCTGCTCATGGCGATGTTTAGATGCTAACAGTACCGTTAGCAGACAGAAGCAGCAGTCAAACTCCGGGATCTACCTTTTCATGCCAAATAGACCCTGTGCACCTCGTAATATAAGCTCTGGGTGCAAGTCTTTTCGATCAGTCAACCTGGTCCAGTGCCAGAGCAACATTTAACGCCTGTTATTGCTCTTCTATGAATAGTCCAGCATGAAATGAACACCCTGTCTCTAGTGATAAGAGACGCCAGCTTCTTAAGCTGGTATTGATCTGACCTCTCAGCGAGGGCAAGGCCAGCGCTCTCACTAAATTGAAACCCCCCTCTCTTGTCACAGCGATTCTTCTCCTCAAATTTTGATCCTCTCCAGCTGTCCTTTATTTATTTATTTTTTTCCTTCCGTTCTGATTCTACTCAAAACCCTGTCGTGTTCGCTAAAGCTATCAAGGTTGGCTTTTCTGTTTGTTTATCAGCTCTGTGCCACCTTCCTTATCTCCTGCTCTCTCAAGACAAAAGACTGCCAATAGTTGCCGTGGAGCTGCAGGCCAGTTGTCATGGAGACTGGCTGAGATTGTGCGTGTGTATGTTTGCACAGAGTGAAGCATACAGTGGCCAAGGCTTTGTGAGAAATGTTGTGCAAATCTAGCGGAGGCAGATTCTCAAGAATTGAATGTTTAATAAGGTCCAATCAGGCAAAAGATAGACTTCCAAAATAATGCTGATGTCTCTTTCTTCTGTGTGCATTCAGTAACGGTATGTGGGGTATAATTAAACATCAGACCCCACAAGGGAAGGAATAGCTGACATATGACAGTTTTGACTGTATTTGGAAATGTGACTGGTCCCCATCTTTTTTATTATTATTATTTAACAAAAAAAATCCATAAGAGACAAATAGATTTTGTCTTTAATTTTTTTTATTGCGGTTAGGATTGGATTTAAACATTAATAAGCATTAATTAGCTACATAAGTTATTGTTAGTCGATGGGCCTCATAAGGATACTAAGACAAGTGTGTGTGGGTGTGTGTTTCTCTTCACAGTACTGGAAAGACGTTACCCTAAGTTGGTACAGGATCTGTATGATGCCATGAGGCGCTTTGCCAGGGTCATGGGGCCACTAGAGCACGATAAGTTCATTGAAGCCCATGCTTGTGAGTATTAAATCATTATCATTGTATTTTTGCCTTACAGCTAATTTGTGTTGCGTATTGCAGAAAAAATATGTCCAGAACTTTCACTGACTTCCTCAGTTACTTCTGTCTGTTGCTGCTGTTGTGATGTGACATTTCCCATGTGACCCTGCACTTAACTGTAAACACTTAACACCCAGGCTGAGCATTCGAACCTCATGGGTTTCAAAGCGTCTGGATCAGCCTGCATCTTGCTGTTATCTCATGCTGTTATTCATTCATTCATTCATTCATTCATTCATTCATTCACTCACTCATTCATCTTCTACCGCTTATCCGAACTACCTCGGGTCACGGGGAGCCTGTGCCTATCTCAGGCGTCATCGGGCATCAAGGCAGGATACACCCTGGACGGAGTGCCAACCCATCGCAGGGCACACACACACTCTCTCATTCACTCACGCAATCACACACTACAGACAATTTTCCAGAGATGCCAATCAACCTACCATGCATGTCTTTGGACCGGGGGAGGAAACCGGAGTACCCGGAGGAAACCCCCGAGGCACAGGGACAACATGCAAACTCCACACGCACAAGGTGGAGGCGGGAATCGAACCCCGACCCTGGAGGTGTGAGGTGAACATGCTAACCACTAAGCCACTGTGCCCCCTGCTGTCATTCAGTGTGGCTATTTTCATTTCACTGCCATCCTGAATGCTGTTAACAATGAACGTCGTCATAAAGCAGCTTTACAGACATACGGTGTAGGTTTGAATCCCTAAGGATCAAGCTGGAGCTAAGAGTTGCAAAAAAGGGAACTCCTCTTTAACAATTCATTACAGTACAGACACGTAGAAGTGTACAGACAAACCGACTTGTCCTTTACACTGTCAGGGATCTTTTTTGACATGGTGGCTAATGTGTAGTTTGTGATACAGCTGTAATTTTTTTTCTCCTTAATGTCTGCGTCTTGTGACGATTCTGTTACTGTTAAATTAGACCAATGGTCTGGAAATAAGAGGGGTGAGTATAGTATGAGCCACTGAAAGGGAAGAAGAGCACCAAGATGTAGCTTTCAGCCCTCATTTACCACACTGGTTGTTTATTATGTTCATTTACACAAGCTGATATTCCTAAAAATCCTTTAAATTCAGAAACTCCACTGGAGTGTGTTTAAATTTACACACAAAAATACAAGCGAACGTAAACCTTGACTTCATGTCATATTTGCATGGTTTACTGCCTTTATTATTACGATTATATTCTGGGTTTGTTTTATACTCTCCTTCTCTCAGTGGAGTTTGAATTGAGGAGGGAGATTCGCAGGCTGCAGGAGTACAGAAGAGAAGGGATCCAGTCTTTTTGTGGTAAGATGAACTCCCCTGACAGTCCGCACTGTAACACAGAGCCCTGGTGCTTTGACCTCATCAACATGCCGTCCTGTCCTCTCACACAGAGCAGGCGGAAGGGACCTAGTGGTGATTCATGACACTGATTTATGACTTCAGCCCATTTTTACTCACTCGTATATTCACTTTCCTTTATTTCAGTTTTGATTATATAGATTGTTTTTGTTTTTTAGCAGTGATTATTTGAGATTATGTTCATACTTTAAACTCTACAGTCTGTAATTATGCAAAGGTAACATATACATTTGGAGTAGTTTAGAAAACAGTTATATATTTATAATACTTAATTTTTCTTTTTAATAATATATAAATGTAGATGGCTTGTTGATGCGTGTTTTTTTTGTTTTTTTTTTTTCTTCCTTCCCTCCTTTTGTACCATGAGGAAACAGCAGCACATTTTAACCACATGATGGTACCCGAAGCGTTTTGGCTTTTATTATGATTATGAATTTTCCTGAATAATTCATGGAAGCGTTCTACAAAAATGTGTTTTGAATAGCGGATTACTGAATGCACTAGACATCTACCCATAGACCTTTTTACCAAATAAATACACATTTTGTTGTTGTCCTCTTTTCCTTAAGTACAGAAAGCACCGCTGCAGTGAATAAAAGTTAGACTGCAAAAAAAAATTGATTTGAATCTCGCACGTATGTCCTCATCATTGAGACGTGTGTTCTCTGATTCAGGAGCGAAGGTGTACGAGCAGGTGAAGCAAGCACGTGAGGATGAGCGGAATAAGAGGAATATGCTGTGTGAGGTTCTTCAGTACATTCATGACGGTCGCGCCTGCCAGCAGTGGCTCCACAAACAAGCTGCCATGTGAGATCTGCATCCTTTCCCTTTCCTTCCAGCTCTCCTCCATGTACATACATGCACACAGCTGTACTTTTGTCTGCTGGGGTCCATGATAACAGGCTTATTGTACTAGCAGCCTCAGACTTACGTGCTGTGAGAATTTCCCTGTTAGTGTCTCTCTAGATATTTAATAGTAAATTGAGGTCAATATTGTGATCTATATAATGAAGGACAGGTCGGAGTTTCCGGTGTATCATGTGACAAACCACAAACTCGTTCAGACACTTCGATATCTTGCTCAACTTAAAAGATGTTATTGATGCGGTTTGAGACAAAAATGATCAAGCGCAGAATCTAACAGCTTGCACTTGGCTTAAAGATTTATTAGGAACAGAGTACAACTGAATAACTGAAGAAATTATGCAGTGATTATTCAGATTGTGTGCGTAGTGGCTCTCAGCCAGCTGTAGTGCGTGTGTGTGCGTGCGTGTGCGTGCGTGCGTGTGCGTGCGTGTGCGTGCGTGTGCGCGCGTGTGCGCGCGTGTGCGCGCGTGTGCGCGCGCGTGTGCGCGCGTGTGCGTGCGTGTGTGCGCGCGTGTGTGCGCGCGTGTGCGCGCGTGTGTGCGCGTGTGCGCGCGTGTGTGCGCGTGTGTGCGCGTGTGTGTGTGTGTGTGACTGCACCCGCGTTACTAACTCGTGTTTTTCTCTGACAGTGATGCTGGCATTACTCCCACCATCACTACCATCACTACCTCAGGTGAGCTGCTACACACTCAACACACTCTCTCTCTCTCTCTCTCTCTCTCTCTCTCTCACACTCTCTCTCTCGCTCACACTCTCTCTCCCTCCCTCTCCTTCTCTCTTTCCCTCCTTCCCTCAGTACGTAGCCACAGGCTGAGATGTGTTAATGTATTCTGCCGTAAATATACTCAGCAAAGACACGTGTGTCTCACGTCTGTCTCCTCCTCCTCACTCTTGCTCACTCGCTCGCTCACTCGCTTTTTCTGCTTCTCCTTAATCTTCAGTGTACAGCTAGGCCACGTCTATGCTCAGTTTTGTTGCTGTATTTATACATCATGTTAATATCCTTGCTAAGTTCCATATCCTGCATCCCAGCAATTCAACTGTTAACTGTAGAAACTGAAATTTATGTCACACAATAAATTGCCTAAAGTGCTTTTCTAAATCTCTAGATTCTTTAAGGATTAACATACAGAGTCTCACAATTATTAACATACAGAGTCTCACAATTATTAACATACAGAGTCTCACAATTATTAACATACAGAGTCTCACAATTATTTTGCATCTGCTTGTAACAGGGCACGGTGGCTTAGTGGTTAGCACGTTCACCTCACACCTCCAGGGTTGGGAGTTCGATTCCCGCCTCCGCCTTGTGTGTAGAGTTTGCATGTTCTCCCCGTGCCTCGGGGGTTTCCTCCGGGTACTCCGGTTTCCTCCCCCGGTCCAAAGACATGCATGTTAGGTTGATTGGCATCTCTGGATAATTGTCCGTAGTTTGTGATTGTGTGAGTGAATGAGAGTGTGTGTGTGTGTGCCCTGAGATGGGTTGGCACTCCGTCCAGGGTGTATCCTGCCTTGATGCCCGATGACGCCTGAGATAGCCACAGGCTCCCCGTGACCCGAGGTAGTTCGGATAAGCGGTAGAAAATGAGTGAGTGTGAGTGCTTGTAACAACTTGCTTTCTTTGGAATTGACAGGAAGACGAAGCGCTCCCCCTCTGAACTTGACCGGGTTGCCAGGTACAGAAAAGCTCAATGAACGGGAAAAAGAGGTATATATTTTTTATATATATATCTGAGTGTGAAAGTTTGCAAACTCATTCTTTCTTGATTGAATGGTGTGTGTGCAGTGCATTAGAGGCGCAAACACTGACATGCAGTTTTATTAAAAGTTCAGAAATGTTTCACACTTTTAAACTGATAGATCTTCTATTTTCTTCCAACATTAACAAGATTTATCCTGTTATTACTAAAAGCCAATGAAGGAACATCAATGGAATGTGACAGGAAAAATAGATTTGTTTTTACCACAGCATTGTTGAAGTCTCAAATCTGATTGGTAGCTCTGACAGTAGATTTTATCAGCAAACTTTTGAAGACTTCGGCAGGAAGGAATTGAACAATTTGTTCCTCAGGAGTTCTTGGTTGCTTAATTCTACTCGACTATAAACTGTTGTAGAAAGGACATTATTTACATTATTTATTGTCCAGTGTCACTAAATGAGGATGAGGTTCACTTCTGAGTCTCAAGGTTTCTTCCTCATATCATCTCAGGGAGTTTTTCCTTGCCACTGTAACATAAGCTTCATTTAAAAAGAGCTTAAAAACGAATCATATGCAAGCTGCTGTTGTTTATCAGGGCACACTGTTACTGGCATGTAATCAGCTGCTTCATGTTTTTCACATTGATTATTTTGCTATT